>NW_021703777.1:39989315-40079459 GCF_005190385.1 Monodon monoceros
AGCCTCCGCACGCTTGGAGCCCGTGCTCCGCAAGGAGAAGCCTCCGCAAGGAGAAGCCTCCGCAAGGAGAAGCCTCCGCAACGAGAAGCCTCCTCAACGAGAAGCCACCGCAATGAGAAGCCCACGCACTGCAACGAAAAGTAGACCCGCTCGCCACAACTAGAGAAAGCCCGCGTGCTTTTTTAAATTTATTGAAATAAAATAAATTTAAATCCAAAAGCTAATATCTAAGTGATCTCATCTGTTTCAATTTGTATGTGGACAATTCTCCTATTAAACACCCTGCACATTCTATCTTCATAGCCTACACTTAACAGAATCTGCTCAAATTTAATATGTGTGTCTTTCCTTTCCTGTGTCAATTTCTTTTTTAATTATTTATTTATTTTTGGCTGCATGGGGTCTTTGTTTCTGCGCGCGGGCTTTCTCCAGTTGCGGTGAGCAGGGGCTACTCTTTGTGGCGGGGTGCGGACTTCTCATTGCAGTGGCTTCTCTTGTTGTGGAGCACAGGCTCTAGGCGCATGGGCTTCAGTAGTTGTGGCTCGTGGGCTCTAGAGCGTAGGCTCAGAAGTTGTGGCGCACGGGCTTAGTTGTTCCGTGGCATGTGGGATCTCCCCGGCCCAGGGCTCAAACCCATGTCCCCTGCACTGGCAGGTGGATTCTTAACCACTGCACCACCAGGGAAGCCCTATGTCAATTTTAGACGATGTCCACAAATTCTTCAGTACTCCTCCTTTCAAGGAGTGGAACCTAATTCCCCTCCCCTTGAGTGTGGGCTGGGGTTAGTAATTTGCTTCTAAGGAATATAAAAACACAGACGTGATAGTGGGCATTAAACAAGATCATAAAAAGCACTGAGAATCTATCCTTGCTCTCTCTGTTGAATGGTTTTTCTCTGGGGGAAGTTACCTGCCATGTCATAAGGATCCCTATGGAGAGTCCACTTGGCAAGAAACTTGAATTCTCCAGCCAAAGGCCATGTGAGGGAGCCTTTCTGAAAGTAGATCCTTCAGTCTCCGTCAAGGCTTCAAATGACTGCAGTCTTGGCTAACATTTTGACTGCAATCTTATGAGATACTCCGTAACACCCACCTTATCCACTCCTCAATTCCTGACCCTCAGAAATTTGTCCCCTCTTCTCTTTCCTTTTTCTGGGCCATGCTGCGTGGCTTGTGGGATGTTAGTTCCCCAACCGGCGACTGAACCCGGCCCCTCAGCAGTGAAAGCACGGAGTCCTAACCACTGGACTACCAGGAATTCCCTGCACCCTCTTCTTTGATTTATTTTGGAGATAGATCTATAGGTAGCCTATGACTTTTATATATTTTAACTCAGGCTTTAAAACACATAGTTGTTAGAACGGAAACTGGTGAAAATTTTAATTTCCTTAGCTACTTGTTAGGGAAATGATATGAGTTATGATAAAACTTAATTATGAGATACTCTCTCAATCGCCTTGAGAAAGAACACTGAATTGGTAAACCTCTAAGTCTCAATTCCCTTTTACTAGCCATGTAGTATTAGATACATCTCTCAATCTGTCAGCCTCCTCCAGGGCTATAGTAAGAGTACCTGAGGATACAGATGCGTTCAAAAGCACTTTGTAAATGGTAAAGTACTATCCAAGGTTTGTTCTTTCTTAGGAACAACTAATTCCACTTTCGGAACTTTTTATTTTATTGTTCCAGGAAGATGATGCTACTTGATCAAGAGAGAATGTACAGGGAATTATTTTTCCAATAAAGATGAGGCACACCTTTCTCTGTTCACTGGACTCTTCTCTTAACTGATGGCACGTGTTTGTGAGGCCACACTTCTAGACTGGGTGTAGTCTCTAACCATGCAAGGGACCATCAAAAGTTGACTAGTCCACCAAGTTACATTAGCAGCCTGATTCTCTGATGCAAAGCTTCCCAGCTGGCATGCCTGCTGAGGACAGTTATCAATGCCCTCAGCCCATGGGGTGGGCCTGGGCCACCTGGAGCCCTTGAAGTAGTTACATCAAGCTAGTCCCAAACTGCTTTGTAGGTGTGCCCCAAAGTATTAAAGAAATATTTCCAATTTTCAAAAAGACATGAAAAGGGTTGGTAAATACTGCAGTCTAACCAGCATGACTGACTAATTTGAGTTCTGGACAAAATTAAATTGGTATTAACAATTAATACCACTTTTAAAGCATTTACCTTGTGCTATACATATATTTTAAAGACTTAGTTTTGGTCTTAAAAAACTCTGCAAGACAGGTTTTTATCCTTTTACAGAAGATGAAACCAAGACTGGAGCAGCCAAGTTTAGCTACCAGTAAATAGTCAATTAAAACTGGAATTCATGTCTCCCTAGTCTAAAACCACCTCTGGCAGAAGAAAAATCCCAAACCCATCACCATCTCATATACACAGTAATGAAATGGCTTACACTGTAATACAGAATCCATTTTCTTCCTCCTATCGACTATGTCTTTTTTATACTATTAGCAGAGATTTACTTCTTGTATCCTGCACATCAAATATTTTCCAGAAAAGTGGCTAACAAAACCAATTCTACTGTGGTTACATCTAGGGAGGGAGAGAAATGATTGAGGGGCAAGGCTTCAACTATACCTATAACTTAAGTCTCTTCTAAACAGAACAAAAGCAAACATGTTAACATCTGCTTATTCCTAGTGATGGGTAATAGGTGTTTGTTATGTATAAATAAAAGTTTAAAAATAGAAGTCATTACAACAATTAAGGCAAAAACTCTTCCAAATGATCATGCATAAATTCCTTGGTTATGAAATAAATTGAATTTCTTAATCTTTTTATACCTACAAAAAGGGAATGAATCAAAGGGACGCTTTAAATTTTAACTTGCCAGTCCCACTTTGTATTTAGCCATTTATGTGTTTGACAGAGCACCAATATTCTCATAGTAACAGTTTCCACACTTGTGAGTCATTTTGATTCAGGCTTTTCAACCACAGCGCCTTGCTTATGTCCTTACAACCTCTTTCACGACTGTGGTGATGGTGCTGGGGATGCTGGGAAAGGCTTCAGAGGACATAATATCTGAGCTAGAGCTGAAGAGTCAATAGGAGTTTGCCATGCAGAGTGGCCACTCCAAGCAGATGCAAAAGACACAGAGGTATGAAATGATTACTTGGAACTTTCTGGTTGATAAAGCTTGGAAAAGTAAACTAATTCAGAGGCTTGAAAGGAGAATGCAGAGGTAGCTGGGAGTAGTTATAGATGGGAGGTAGCTAGAGGTCAGATCACAAAAGGTCTTGTATGCCTTACATAAGCTTTCGATCCATCCTTCAGGTCAATGGCCACCACAGAAGTCTACACTCATCTATTGAGAGTTGAAGAAATTATTAGAATTCATTTTTATAACTCTTTGCCCCATCTTCTAATTTTTGTGTTTCATAATATATATTAGTATATCACTTCATATATAAATTTATAAATTATTACTATCCATATATCAGAGGCATGTATTCAGGTTCTTTGTTTTTGTTTTATTTTGTTTTTTATGGAAAGAGCTCCAGAATCACATAGCTTGAAGATGGAGGCTTCAGGCAACAGCAAGTTGACTAATTCTCTCCTTCTCAGATTACCTTTTTGCTGAGCCCTTACTTCAGATCAGCAGATTACCTTGTCAACAGAACTAACACCATAGTATTCTAACTCCTTTTCCTGTCTCTATTCTTTCCTGCCTTGCTTACAACTTCCTAGGTGTCAGGAAGACGATTCCGTGTGTTTAATTCCGCACATATGGATTATAAAATAATAGAAATATATTTCAGATTGTTAGAGAGGTGTATGAGGAAAGGATTCACAGAGGAGCCTGGACTCTACCTTGTAGGCACTGAAGAACCCAAGGGATTAAAATCCTTCCTTCAGGGAACCAGCATGATAAAATTTGCATTTTTAGGAAAATCATTTCCAGAAATCTAGAAAATGGAATGAATGGGGAAGAAATCAGGCTGGAAGAATCATAGCAGACTACTGTAATAAATGCATCACTTTTTTTTTTAATTAAGCAGGTCTTACTGTGGTTCTCAACATATAAAACAAATAAAAGCAATAAGCCAGTTCTTCCCTATTTAAAGAAACTAAGAAAAAGGCACAGGAAAAACAGGGCAGCAAAAAGTTGAGAAAGAAATTAAAGAAAAGGGAGAGAACGAGGGAGAGAGTGTCAGTACAGCCATGGGAGATGAGAGTTTCAAGGAGGGGTCGATATGACTGAAAGTTAAAAGAGGTCAAGAGAAAGATTTACAAGCGCTTATTTAGATTTGGCAAGATTACCAATGACCCTCAGTTAGTGCTGTTTCATTATAGTGGTGATAGACATCTGGCTACAGTAGGGTGAAAAGGCAACAGGACTTAGGGAAATAGGTGTATGCTTCTGTTTTGAGGAACTTGGTTATAAATGGAAGGGGAGGGTAGTGTAGAGGTGCACAAAGGTTCAAGAGTCTATGTGTCTGTGTTTAAAAGTGGAAGTCATGTGAACATGTTCAGTGTTTTTAGGCAAGTAACCAGTAGAGCAATTTACAATAAAAAGAGAACAGGAACTAATTGATGGAAACAAATCCCAGAGAAGAAAGGATACAATTATAACAGCTTAGGTGGAGGAAGCAGCCCTACTTAAACTAAGCAATACTACAAAATGGCCTACCATATATAGTTGAAACTACTTAACTTGACATGTTAAATTTTTTTAGATAATTTGTCTCCAAGTTACTTTTCCCACTCTTCTACATTACATCTTCACTTTCCATCCCTTTATATTTTTCCATGTTATTCCTATTTAAATGCTATCTTCCTTCCGCCCCACTCTCCAATCTAGGTAAGGTTCAAGGTCCAACTCAAATACCACTTGTCCCACACAGCTCTTTTTGATTTTTTCATAAAAGTCCTTTGTCAGGGGTTTGACTTTCTACCCCTCATATTGCCTTAATAGGCTACCACTTTAAAAAAACACTGTACATTTCTTTTTGTCTGTGTGTATCTATTCTATGCACTTTTCCACTTCTCATTGATCTCAATGACCTTTACTAGACTACACCACAGATGTGGGTTCAAATTAGATCGGTCTGAAAATAAGCCCCTCTTGTGCCAAATATAATTTCGTTGCATAACCAGTTACAGCCAGAGTCGGACCAGGCTTGCAGAGCTGGGCTAATGATACTGAACAACTGGTAATGACAGTACTGGTGAAAATCTGAAACTGAGTAGGTCCCTTCAGGGCCCTCCTGGGTACAAAAGCCCTCTGTGTCTCCCATTTTGTGTCAAAAAAACAAACAAACAAAACCCAAAAAAATTCAGTCTCCTAGGCCTTCCCTGAGTTCCAAAGAGCGGACCCAAGCAACGAGTAATTAGGGAAGTTAGGGGAGTTAGGGAATGGGTAGGGGGTAGGGGGGAAGCAGTTAAGCCAGATAGCCTGAACAATAGTTCAGTGATAAATAGAGTCCTAGTTCCTCCTCAAGGGATATACAAAACAATCTGATGGCATATCTTTGGGTAGTTCTGCAAAAACTAACCCCTCAACCTGGTGGAGGATGGTGACTACCTGCTGACCACAAGTACTTAGACCTCAGACTGGCTAGAACCATAAGGCCAATGATTCACATTCTCTAAACACCAGACTGTTACCTCACCCCCCATTCAATCAGAATGTCATGCACCCTGCATCCCTCACCCCAAATTCCTGCAGCCCTCACCCCAAATGTTGCTTTTAAAAGTCCTAAAAGCCATCAGCACCGGCTGCCCATTCTCCTTGCTTGGCACCCTGCAATCACCACTGGACTTTCCTTCACTACAACCTGGAGTCAGTAAAGTGGCTTTCCTGCGCGGTGGGAAAGGGGACTCCAGTTCAGTTCCATAACAAACTGATCTGTACTCATGCTCCTGAGCAAGCCACACACTCTAATGAAAGCGCACGCCTTCAGCAGTTCTTCTAAACTGCCTTCCCTTCCGGTCTCCCGAAAGGAAGCAAGACTCCTTTCGAGTAACCCCTGCTAAAAGCTAATGGAGAAAGCAAGCACTTTGGAAGCAAACACTGAGCAGGAAGACGAGGAAAAGCGTTAGCCCTCCAAGTTGCCCAATTCCCTCCCCCGCCCCCACCCTACGCACGTCACGCCACGCCACGCCACGCCGATGGCATGGCGCCCCACCCGACCCGTCCCAGGCTGCCCTGCCTCCCGCCTCGCCGTGCTGGGAACTAGCGCGGAGGCTGCTCTCACGCACTGGTGGAAGGAGAGGCCGCGCTCCCGGCTCAGCACGGTATCCCGGGTGCTGCAGCCCACCGCCGAGCAACTTCGGGTCATCTTCTTGCTACGTGGGGCTCCACCGTCGGTGTTCCCGCGACAGCATGAATCCCGATAAAGTTAGCTCCGCCTGCAGACACTGTGGCTATGACCTTTATTTGTCGAGAAAAGCGGGCTCTTAAGGCGCAGGGTTCCCACCCTTTCTCTCCGGGGGCCCTGCGGTAGTCTCCGTGGCCAATCACAGACCACGTCGTGTCGCAGCAGCCAATCGGAAAGGCCAGGGGCATTAAGACGCGCATTGGGCCGCCCCTCCCCGCTTATTGGAGGGTGGTTACTGGATTTAGCTGGCATGGGCTCCTTTTCGTCCGTGCTCTCTGGTTAAATCCAGTGCCATCGCGCTGCTTGTGAGTCTCAGCGAGAGAATGCGAAGGGGAGAGGCAGGACCAAAGCTGAGGCGAATCCAGTAGCATGCCGATGGGTCTCCAGGTGCGAGCTCTGAAAGTGACGGGAGGATGTGACGGGAGGGACAGGAGGGAGGGGGTAAACGCAGCGCCTTAGAAATATTGAAGACAAAATTGGACCCCGAATAAATGATTTACTGGGAGGCATGTCATTTCCTTGCATTTTATTTTTTTATAAATTTATTTATTTATTTTTGGCTGCATTGGGTCTTAGTTGCTGCGCGCAGGCTTTCTCTAGTTGTAGAGGGTGGGGGGCTACTCTTCCTTGCAGAGCGCGGGCTCTAGGTGCGTGGGCTTCAGTAGCTGTGGCGCACGGGCTTAGCTGCTCCAGGGCATGTGGGATCTTCCCGGACCAGGGCTCAAACCCATGTCTCCTGTATTGGCAGGTGGATTCTTAACCACTGTGCCACCAGGGAAGCCCCTTGCCTTTTATTTTGTAGTTCTCTGATGCAGAGATAATGTAGGAGCTATTGGTATGGTTGACTGTTAGGTATGTGACCTCAGAGGAGCTTGAATGAGAATGTAATACCAAGATAAGTCGACTTTCAATTCAGCTGACTCTTTCCTGCAAGATCCTTTGCCGCAATGGGGGAATTAAGAAGGGAATAAGGTAAGAAGGTCCTCAGGGTTTGGGGGTAAGCGCACGGTCTAGTTTGGACTCATCAATAGCAGTGCTAGGAGGGGCAGGAGAGAGGGCCAATGAAATGGTTTTGGTTGGGGTGTGGGGCATCCTGGATAGCTTTCAGGGTGAGAAGATCTTAGAACGATGTCTTCGTTAAGCTCTTTATGTTTACAGTATAAGATTTAAGTTTTCATAGAGGAAACAAAATGGGGCCAAGGTAGGACATAGTTTTTATTTTGTATCTTTGAAGAGGTCCTTAGTATATATTAAGTGGCATCTTTCCTGCTTAACTGTGGAGGCCTATTTTAGGAAACAGAAATGTTCCTAACTTTTTTGTTTCTATCTCCAGCTGGCAAGAATGAGTCAAACATTTCCAAGCAAGATTGTTTTTTTTCCCTTTTTGTTTACTTTATCCAGACTCTAGCCAAAAAGATTCATCTCAAGGTATTACTTATTCACGATTGCTTTCCATTATAATATGCTTATATCTTATTTGAATGAAATTAACATAGCTTTTGCTTATGTAGTTTTGTTAAAAATCACAAGGTCTAAGGATAGTACATGAATGGGGGAAATTGGTTCATGGGGGATGTACTTAACTTGGCTGTAAGATGTGCAAAGGGTAGGACCTGGATTTAAATCACTGTCAGCTGGTTAGACTATTAGAAGCTTTTCTAGCACTCAACCAATTAAGACCTGAATAAGGGTAAATAGAAATAAATAAGTTTTCAATTAAAAATTGGTTGCCTTATTTTTTTTGGCAAGAGTTTTATTGAGATATAATGCATATGCCATACAATTAACCCATTTAAAGTGCACAATTCGATGGGTCTTAGTGTATCATGAGTTGTGCCCCCATCACCACAATCAATTTTAGAACATTTTCATCACCCCCAAAAGAGACTCCCTTTTCATTAGCAGTCACTGCTTACATTTTCCCTCCCCCAGTCCCTGGAAACCACTAATCTTCGTCTGTGTAGATTTGCCTATTCTGGATATTTCATATAAATGGAATCAGAAATTAGTCTTTTGTGACTGGCTTCTTTCACTTGGAATATTTTTAAGGTTTATTTATGTTGTAGTACCAGCACTTCATTTCTTTTTATTGCCAAAAAATATACCATTATATGAATATATACCACATTTTATGTGTCCATTCAGGTTGTTTTCCTTTGGGGGCTGTTACAAATAATGCTGCCATGAACAGTAGTGTACGAGTTTGTGTCGGGGCATGTGTTTTCATTCCTCTTGAGTATATGCCTAAGGGTGGAATTGCTGGGTCTTATGCTAACTCATGTTTAACTTTTTGAGGAAATGCCAGACTTTTTCCAAAGTGGCTGCCATTTTACATTCCCACGAGCGATGGGCAAGGGTTCCAGTTTCTCCACATTCTCATGGGTGTGAAGTGGTATCATTGTGGCGGTTGCCCTTTTTTAAGGACTCAAAGTTTGTAAGAAACTTGCTAGAGGATGCTCCTTGAGTGCAGAGACAATGTCTAAGGTGAATTTGTGTTTTCAATCCCTGGCGCGCAAATAGATACATGTGTTTCTGCTGCATTGTTTCCTGATAATATGGCTCACACATTATTCTGACAATATTCTTCTAATTATTAATTACAGATGAATTATAGAAAACTGCTATGTTGCAGAACTGTAGACCTGCTAAATGAAAATAACCCACTTACTTTACAGAAGCCACAAGGGGTCGCTGCTCTTGGTATTTTTAGTGTACTTTTGGCTAGGGAAGTATGCAGTCCCTTATAAATGGAATCATTGATTTTGAGTTGTATTTATGTATTTTTACATTTGCTTATAAGTTTTACATGCTTTTTGTTGCTATTTTTTATTGTTTTACTGGTGACATTGAAGTTCTCAATTTAATCATTTGATTACATCTTTGCTTCCTTTGATAACTTCATATCCAATGATTAAACTTTTTTACTGCTGTTCACATAATGAACTGTTGTGATTACTGCATATGTAAATGAGGATATGTCAGCTGTATTAAAGATGTTATTTGTCAAAAGCATTGACCAGTGCAGATATAATTTAAAATAAAATATCTCTTTTCAGGAATTATATTCTTGGAGACGTTGGGAAAAGATTCCTGGGTCTTGGAAGATAATTACTAGAAATATGCAGGGGAGGTAGTATATCTTTCTTTTTTTAATGTATTAAGTATTCCTGGAACGAAAGCAGTGAATTGGAAGGGGAGGATTGTCCAAGTAAAAAATGGATTTATAAAGCCTTGAGTGAAATCTAATTTTCTGTTTTATGGTATAGAATCTCATTAATTGGTTACTTGGGGGAAAAAATAGTAACAGCTAATGCTTATTGAGTGGTTACATGTAAGACATTGTACTAAGTGTATTATACACACAGTTTTTTGTTTTTGTTTTAAACATTTATTTCTCTCAACAACCCTATGAAAGTAAATAGACTTTTTGCCTTCTAGGATTGGTATCATTCTTATTGAATACCTACCTTTTTGTCAGATTTTTAGCTAGTTTTACATTTATTTGTCATCTTGATATAATAAAATGTATTTCTAGTGACTGACATATTCTTGCTGAATTTTTCATCCTTTTAATTCTCTGGGGTTTTTTCTGCTTCAGAAAGCCTTGGGGTCTTGAAATTATTGGTGATTAAATATAAAGACAGTTCTGAACCTGATCCTTTCCCAAGAATTTTAGACCTTTTCAGCTAATTTATAAGTTGTGCGTTTTAGTTTTTAGATATGGATTGTGACCTTCTGTGTTAGTTGTTTATTGCTGTGTAACAAATTACTCAATATTTGGCAGTTTAAAACAACAAACACTTACGGAACATTGGGGAGAGGAGGTAGAAGAGAGACAGCAGCTTCCAAACTGTCTCAGTTGGCAAGCCTGTGTTCCCTGATGGCTGTTGGCTAAAGGCTTCAGTTCTTCTTCACCATGTGAACCTCTCCATGGGCTGCCTGAGTGTCTTTACCGCATGATAGCTGGCTTTCGGACACTCGTCCAAGAGAGAAAAGCCAAGATAGAAGGTTGTCTTTCAATAGTCTTGAAAGTGACAAAACACCAACAGGACCCTATCCTGTTGGTCCTGGTATGGTATAGATGGACACTATACAAAGGTGTGACTGCCAAGAGGTGTAGGATCATTGGAGACCATCTTGGAGGTTGACTGCCACACTTTAGTTAAATACTTTTTTAAAAAAACTGTTTCAGTTTATTAAATCAAGAGATTTAATATTTGACCCTCAAGTCAGATGAAGTATGAGAGCATATGATCCAAATGAGTGCTCTCTTTGCTATGGTGCATGGTTTCTTTCTCGCCTATGTATATATAAACTACTTAAGTGGTGCTACATTCATTTTGGAAAATATCTAAGGAGTTTATAAGAAAGTTCAGGGCTTCCCTGGTGGCGCAGTGGTTGCGAGTCCGCCTGCCGATGCAGGGGACACGGGTTCGTGCCCCGGTCTGCGAAGATCCCACGTGCCGCAGGGCAGCTAGGCCCGTGAGCCATGGCCTCTGAGCCTGCGTGTCCGGAGCCAAAGAAGAAAGTTCAGTTTATAGTCAGGATCTTCTGCCTTGATTAAATATTGTTTTTCTCGGACCCATTTCCCCTCTCCCAATTCCTCCTAGGTGGAGGCGGTTAGAGAAGCTGGTGACACTAGACTATAGATAGAAATTGTGTGTCCCCTTCCTCTATTATTTTGCTTGGGGTTCAGATTGACTTGGAGGAGTTGACATTTCTGTTTAGAGTTTTTCAAGGAATGTAGTCCAGTTACTTATAGGCAGTTACACAAATATTTGACATAGTATGGAGTAAAGATACAAATATGCAGCAGCAGACTTAGAGCAGTTTGCCCTTTTCCCCCAAAGCTTGATTTTTATCCAATAGGGTGAGTATACTTTCTTTTCTTTCTGCTACTTTCTCCCCCACCATGGGCTCTGTCCCTCTTAATGAGCAAAACAGACCTTGTCAAGAAGTCAGAATGTTCCAAATTGGCAGAATTCTAATTAGTTCCTGAGATTTGTAATCTTTTGAGTCTTTTCCCATTATTACTGCTTAAAAGTTCTTTGTTAACAGAGACAACTTTCCCCCTTTTCCTTTAAAGCTTTAGTGCTTCTGATCATTGGAAACCTTGTCTGATAACAAAAACATTACATATAAAGCAAGGCATAACCAGTTTGGGAATGTATTAAGGTATAGTTACCCTTCCCATATCAGGCTTGATCTTGAGAAGACGACACCTCCAAGTTAGCATAAGGTAACCTGTGCAAAGTAGTAAATGATATGCTTGAAATTATCTTTGTTATGGGTTTTTTCCAATCATAGTAAAATTGGAGGTCTTATCTGTTCCATGTGAGAGAATTTAAAACTATAGAAATGTGCATTTATTACGTATTTTTTAAAAGGAGCTAAGCAATAAAAACTTTAAGGCTAGAGCTTAAGTTGAAAATAAGAAGAAAGTATAAATGTCCAATGATTAAACTTTTCCACTGCTGTTCACATCATGATTTGTTGTGATTAATGTATGTGGATGAGGACATAATGAAAAAAAATCATGAGGCTTATAGATAAAATGTTTTTGTACATTGACTTGCCTATAAATGTTTTTCATTTTAGGAATAAAATTGAAGGGTGTTTTTCTTAGAGAACACCATTTGTCCGATTTATCAGGAATTCGAAGATTTATATAAGGTAAGAGGTTTATAAACTTTTCAGTTTTGACAAAAGAAGACAAAAAATCAAATCTGAGCAAAAAATTGGATATTGTATTCATTATATATTGAGCATAATGTGGATATCATATTCAATTACAATTTTTCCTTATTTTTTCAGCTTTCAAAGATAACAAATACTATTTCAAAAATAATATAATTTTCCAAATCAATAGATTTGATACAGCATAGGCAGTTGGGTGGGTGGGGGTAGGACTTTTAACCTTGACAGTCATCTTTTCTTAAAAATAATACAATTCTTTCAGGCCCTGAATTAGAGATCATATGCTCTGGGATTTAAATTTGCTGAATTATTGGATATTCTGTACGTAATTGTTTGGTGTGCCAGTGGATGACCATCCTATAACTTTAGCTTTCTTCAAGAATAGCAGATAGGCCAGTGGTCAGAAGCTAAGAATCTCAAATCTAATACCAGATTAATCTGTCGTTAATCAGGCGTGTAATCTTGGGGTGTTTTTCAAATTGGAGGAATATAAAGCGGGAAAATTTTTGTGAATACTCAATGTTGATTTAAGTTAATTTTCTATTTCTTAAAGTTGATATAAACTTTGTTTATTGCCCTTAATGAAAAGATTTACAAAATCAATGCATTCGAAAACAAAATTTAAACATTAACAGGGTGGATGCTACTGTTTTGCAGAAGTAAACATAGTACTGGCTGCTATCCAGTAAATTTTGTGCCTTGTGCCTTGTGATGATTGTAAAGTTTTACAATCTGGACAGCAGTATGGTTGTCCAGAACTTTACTCTTTTGCAGACCTAAAGATTATTGAAATGAGGGAAGGGGGCCTAAATTCACAAAAGGATGTCTTTGGACTGTCTACAAATCCTTATTTGAAGAATTCTATATTATATTACTTCCAAACATTCTTCTAGCTCCAATGAGTAATTCAGAGTCTTGGAATTAACATTCTTTTGAGAAAAACTGAAGTTTTTATTTGATCTAGGATTTGGCTTGGCTAGTAGTTAACTAAATTGGGTTAAAAGTTGACTGTTTTGTTAACTACCAATAGTTTTTCTTTTTAGATACAGGTAGTCCTTACTTTGCACCATTTCACCATGCGTGAATATCAGTTTTCACGATGTAGTTAAACAACACCTGTCCCACAACAACACAGCTGAACTTTTAGTTGTCACAGTATTAACTGAATTATTGCATAAACTTTGCTACTGGCTCTTTATTGCAAAATCATTATGCAAAGAAAAGATGTGCATCATGAACAGTAACAGTTACATCACTTCTTTCAAAGTCTTGGTGATTGGTCACTGAACATCTATTAGTTACACACAGATAGTAAAGCATATAGTTGTGTTGCCTCCTTGTCTCCTAGGGATAAACCCATGTGAGATTTTGCAAAAATAGAAAATCAGAAGAGGGAATTGGTCAACAAATATGACAGAATAGCAAAGAAATGAAAAGTGATAATACTGGAAGTGAAATTAGATGTGGTTAGATTTGAAAATGGCCACAGCAAAGCAAAGATAGGATGAGACCTAGGCCTACATAAAGCTACAGTACAAGCCACATTTTAAAAGTCTGATGAATACAAAAACAATGTAAAGTTGCTTCAACATCTTTTCGTTTAAATTGTACTAGGAACAGAAAGCCGCTGATGGTTGAAATGGAGCATTTACTTCTTTGGATTGAGGACTGTAATCAAAAACAAATCCCAGTCAGTTTGGCATTGAAGTTAGTTGCTGCATTGAAGGAAAATGGTAATTACAAGGACATGTATTTACTGCCAGTGAAGGCTGGTTTCATTGTTTCAGAAGTCAACATGAATTGATTAATGTTAAGCTACCTGGTGAAGCTACAAGCTCAGATAAGGATGCTACTGTGAAATTTGCACTCAAGATTCCAAGAATTACAGGCAGTCCTTGCTTTGCACAGTAGTGAGAGGCTGTACTATGCAAAAAACTGCAGGATTTGGATGGGATGTAAATGGAGTTAGAAGATAAATATGATCCTGGGAATGTTGACACTGGTGCCATTCAAGAAATAGTTCTAGATATGCAGGAGGCAGAACGTAGTGAAGGCAAATATAAAGTTTTACGTGAGTAAAGCAGTTGTAAAGGATGAACGTGTCTCAGAAGTCATACTGTTGAAAAACTTCACATTGAAGGAACTTTCAGAGATGTTTCATGACATTGACAGCACAAAGTATAAAATTTTGGAAGCTGATTCAAACTTAGAAAGGAGTATGACAGTTTGCCAAGGCAGAGATAAGATGCACACTCCATGTTATAAGTCATATAATGTGAAGAAAGCAAGCACTTTTCAAACTACTTGATACATTTTTTATAAAGAAATAAAACATTATAATTTTCAGTGTTTCTAGTGGTTTGTTTTGGGGTTTTGTTTGTTTGGGGGGGTTGTTCGGTTTTGGGGTTTTGGGTTTTTTTTTGTTTTTTGGCTGCGCTGCATGGCTTGTTGGACCTCAGTTCCCCTACCAGGGATTCAATCCAAGTTCCAGCAGTGAAAGCACCAAGTCCTAACCACTGGACCGCCAGGGAATTCCCAAAGTTCCTAGTGTTTTAAATATTAATTTTACTATGTTACATTTATAACCAACACCAAGAGGGTTTTTAATGTTTTGGCAAATTTTAAGGTTACAGAATAATCATAGATTGTTAATCCCATAGAGTAAGACTTTGCAGAGTTTCAGCTTGCATAGTCAAAGCCAGAACCGCCTGCATTTAAAACAAGCTAAGGAGTCTTTGTATTCAACCAGATATAAATACATCAAGTTGAGAAACCACTATATTTTAGCCTTATAACCATATATATTATAATTGACATTTTTCACATTGTCTTTGTATGCTACTACATCAAGTCTTTGAAATAAAAATTTATAATACTAAATGTCTCATTTGGACTTTGAGCATTAATCCATTTGTAGGTAAAATCCTGTCTAATAGAATAGGGGTTGGCAAACTTTACTGTAAAGGGCCATATAGTAAATATTTTAGGCTTTGCGGGCCATATAGTCTCTAGCAAATACTCGTTTGCCCTTGTAGCACCAAAAACAGCCATAGACAATAACAAACCATTTAGCATGGCTCTGTTCTAATAAAACTTTGTGGATACAAAAATTTGAATTTCATGTAATTTTCTCATGAAACATTTTTCTTTTGCCATTCTTAGCTCACAAGGGTCTACAAAAAGGGGGTTCCGGGGTGGAGAGGTTTGCAGTTTGATTTATGCAATAGGGACATGTAATTGAACTGTACGATTGTATACCAAAGAATGTAACCACTGCTTGCGTCATTGAGTTTTGAGAAAGTTGTTCTTATGAATACTTTTCCATACCATTGCACACTTACAGGTAGTAGGGTGGGGGATCTTTGGGGAATGGGGCAGTAGGAAATTCAACGTTTCTTTTCACTTGACTCAAATGATGGTCCCACTTTTAAGTCAGGGATTTTTACTGACACCTTTTTAGGTAAACTAGTCCTTGCAGCCGTAAGTAAAAATGGAAGGCTTTTTAGAATTCTAGAAATTAGCAACTCTATCCTAAGACTCTTGAGCAGGTCTACTTCAGCCCTACATAAATAAATTTGCTTTTTAAACGGAACCAGAAGTATAAAATGCTAAAAGGGTGTTGGAAGGAGTACAGTGAGTACAAATGTGCCTACTGTCTTAAATAAGTTTGCTATATTTTGCTTTGTGTGTGCAAAAGAGATACTACTTCCAGTGAAGGTGTTTAGAAAAGACCCTTGACTGGTGTAATGGGAAGAGAACTATACAGGTTCTGTACTTTAGCAAGTGATTTTCCTCTGGCTTTATTTGTTCGCTGTGAAATAATTCCTCCGTAAACTAGAAACAACATCCAGGCAACGCACTAATTAGATGCCAGGCTCTGGTGAAACTAGTATAGTTAGTGACTGAAGGCAAATGCTAACAGATCTCAAATAGTACCGCAGGGTACTAACTGGAATACCTTATTTACCCCAGTATGCCTCTTTAGAGTAACAAATCAAGTACGTCCACAACAGCCTTTGGGTATAAACAGATCCGTTTGGTTTTAAAGAAGTCTCAGTAAGCAATGCCGTAGAACCAAGTAAGCAATTTTAAGAGCCCAGTCACAGTTACAGTTGTTGCAATAAGGCCCTTGCAGCCCGATTTTCGGTGGCTGGTCGCGTTGGCAGTGTCGCGGGGGCTGCTGACGTTTCACAGGACCAGTGCTACGTGGCGTTCCTGCGGGCCGAGGCCCTTCTTCCGCTAGGCAGCTACGCCCAGCAGGATTTTTCTTTTTCGCGTCGTCCTGGCCGCCACCGCACGCCACCTCCGAGAACCGATCCTTAACCTCACGGGGGCGCGCGCGGCGCGGGAGCGAGCCCCCTCCACCATCGCTCCCGGAAGTGCCGTGGCCGGCCGCGCGCCGGGGCGGGCGGGGCAAGGCGTCGCTCCCGGAAGCGTCGGACAGCCGGCTGGGCGGGGTTGCGGCTGCCACGTTGGAGCGGAACGTGGAGGTGGCCCTGGGCAGGAGGAGGGGCGGCAGCGAATGCTGGGAGAGTCCGACGAGCGCGGCGCTACTGTAGGAACTGGTCGCCGGGGGTCCCCGCCAGGTGTGTCCGCCTGTCCCCTTCTTTCCTCTTTGAGGGCCCTGGCCCTTCAGGGAGAGCCTGGGCCAACGCTGGTATCCCGGCCTCGGTCTCCGCTGGTCGCCGCCAGCCTGCGGCCCGGCCTCTGGTGGAGGCGCGCCCGGGTCTTCGTTTCGGGCCCGGCGGGTCAACGCCTGGCGTCACGGCTGCTTTGGAGATCGCCCGGTCCGCATCCGCCGACGTTTCCACTGCTGAGCAGAGGCGCCCCTGAGACTTGCGACAGGGTGTCCTGCCGGCGCCCGTAGCTGGCGTCTGAGGTTAGGAGACCTTCAGATCCTTGTGCACAAAGAGGTGCGGTCCCCAAGGGCGAGGGAAGGAAACAAACCTCAGGATTACTTTGGTTGACTTTAGTTTAGCTGGGATTTTTTTGTTGCTGTTTGAACTGTTGCCAGATTTAAATGTTCGTAGGTTTTAACTATAGGCTGTTGTCATTTAACCAGGACTGGATTATTTTAAGGGCAGTAGTCGCCGGTCGCAGCCTATACCTCGAAGGAAGTATCATTGAGTGTCGTATGTTTTTGCTAATAAGTTACTATTATACGAGGTTAAATTACGGGGTAATACTGCCTGGGCTTACGAGCATTATAAACTTTTCCGTGAGCGCAAGGAACTAATTTTACCTAGGTCATTCTGAAGTTGCATTGATGGTGACAAATCCTTCCTCCTAAACTGTCTTTCTAACCACAGAAAACTGAAATTTGATTGTCTTTCTGGGCAACTGTAACTCTATTTAATCAGTAATTATGAGCCTCGTCCTTGTTTCATGCTGTCTTAAGTTTTCAGTACATAACGATTGTTCTAGAGTTGGCTAAAGTTTACTTACCTTTTCTTAGTGGTTCTTCTGTGCTCCTGGTTTCTCATTGTCCCTTAATTACAGCTCTGGGAAAGTTTCGTAGACTCTAAGAACTTTTGGATAAGTTGAACTGTTTTTGTTGTTGTGAATTTCTGTTACACACATCTAAGTTTACTTAGGAAATGTGAGATTTTGAGTGGATTTACAATTATATTCCTTAATTGTATATAAGTAAGTTCTTTTCTGAAACTAATAGCATAAGAACGGAAAGAAATTTTTGTAGACTGTAAAGAGCAATGATTCTCAACCTTTTGGGATTCCACTCTTTTAAGGATCTGATGAAACCATTGGATCATCTTCCTAAAAAAATGCACATATACACACGGATAGGATTTTCTGTATATTTTCGGGAGGTTTACAAATCCCAAATTAAAGATTCTTGTAAGTTGATATTATTAAATTGATTTTTCAATTGTCTTTAGAAGTGTTGTCATTCTTAAATAAGTTAATTTCAGCTCAGAAAGTTTTATTAAGACTGCAGATAAGTGTGACTCCATTTAGTTCACCAGTGCACAGTTGCTTATTTGATTTGGTTTTTGTTGAGTGAGATGAGCCTAGAACATCAATAACATTAAACACATTCTCTAGAACAAATGTGCCCACCCATAATGAGGTATTTTGCCCACACAAGATGGATTTTTACTAAAGACAGTGGCAGCTAGGGATTATATTCCTGGTTTAGGAGTCAGAGTTTCCAGTTCTGTTACCTCTTGCACTCTTTACTTTCTGGTTTAGGTCAGCTCTATATGTAGCTTTGTAAGGTTGGTATTTTTTTAGAGAATAGTACTGTTGGGTTTTAGTGTTGCTTCACAAAATTAGCGTTTAGAAAATGCAGAAAGAAAAGTTTTCACTTAACTGCACACAATTGCTGTGGAGACAAACTTGGATGAATAAATAAAAGTTTTCTGGATCATATATTTTCTTCAGTAGATGTATTCTTTTGAAGATTCACTGGGGTAAACATTTTAAATTGTGACTTTTGTATTAGCTGCCATTTACAATCATTGATTGACCAGGTGCCAGGGACTGTTCTCTGTGAATTCTCACAACAAACCTATGGTGTACTTTTATTACAGTTATTTTACCAAATGGTTAGCCATGACACACATAGATAAAGTTACATGCTTAAAGTCAGAGCTAGGACATGGTGAAGCTGGGATTTAAACCAAGGATGTCGGCTCTAGTCTCCATACTTTTAACTGCTGTGCTATAGATGTTGTCTTATAGGGGGTATATGTAAACAAACCATTGTCCTCACAATTTTCTTTTAATATTTTCACAACTATGTTCTGTGTAAAATAGTCTTGAATGAAACAAATCTACATAGCATGAATTCTAATCACATACAATATTGAAAAAAATTACACAAAGTTTTTAAAGCAAGTCTCACTTGGGAAATACACGTTTTAATCTAAGACTTCTTTCTTCATATTTTCAAGAAAACTAGTTACAACTAAATGGTCATTTTTAAGAGGAAATACACATGTATCTAGATGAAGCTGTATTTCCATAGTATTCTTAATAGTTTTGAGAATGATATGTAGTTTATGGTATTCTTGTCTAATTAGATTCAGACCGCTTAATGTAGTTCTAGGCTATTTGTAGTAGAGTGATTTGATGTTTTTTTAAACAACGGTATTTAAGCCTTATGTTCATTACAGGTTCATAAGTGGAACTGCTTCTGGTGGAACATTGAGTACTAAGGCCAAGAAATAGACTTTATAAATGCTTTGAATTCCTACTTAACCATTTTATGTTCTTGTGAATTCGTCTCTCTCTCTCTCAGTAAATGTTACACATTAACTAAGTGTTCATGAATTCAGTAGCCCTTGTTGTATCTTTACTCCTAAAGATACTGTAATTATATTCAATTTGGTTTTTAAAAAACTTTATATATATGTAGCTATTTTGTTTTCACTTTTAGAAATTATTCTAAAGGCACTTTAGTACTTTCCCCTATTTTTTAAATAAGTTAAGTTTTAAACAGTGAAGAATTTAAAAATTAAATATTTTACTTGAAATTGGTCTTTCTAGCTCATCAGTCTTTTTGTATTCCCATAAATACAGACATTCAAAATCAGTCAAGCAAAACTGTGTATCTCAGTCTGTGCTAAGCAATTTTGAGTCCAAAAAGGGTAAAAGCTGTAACACTTGATTGAAAAAATGACAGTATTTGTCGATTTGGTGAGACAAGATGACATATAAGACAGTTGGTAAAACAGGCAATGGGAAAGTATGTACTAATAGAATGTTAAAAAGTTTTATTAAGGTAAATAAGACACTTTATTGTAAGATGCTTGAAGCGTGGTACAGACTAATGTAAAGAGTTAAGAGACTATTTAGATCAGTGTGGATTGGACCAGTAGGGCAGATTTCATGAAGGACCTGGGATTTGAACTTATTATTAAAGACAATTGGCTGAGAAGAAAAAGAGGGCATTTCATATAAAGAAAATAGGCCTCTTTTTCACTTCTTAGAAAATTGGGATTTTTTTTTCCTTTTTTTCTTCACAATAATCTTAGGAAACTAGATGTGCAGTTTCCTTGATTAATCTCATGATAGTAATAATCTTTAAAGTAGTTAGCATATTAAAACACATTTTAGGGCTTCCCCGGTGGCGCAGTGGTTGAGAGTCCGCCTGCTAATGCAGGGCACACGGGTTCATGCCCCGGTCCGGGAAGATCCCACATGCCGCGGAGCGGCTGGGCCTGTGAGCCATGGCTGCTGAGCCTGCGCGTCCGGAGCCTGTGCTCTGCAACGGGAGAGGCCACAACAGTGAGAGGCCCGCGTACTGCAAAAAACAAACAAACAAACAAAACAAAACACATTTTAATTTGTGTTTGGACCTCTGTAAAATACATTATCTCATTTCAACCTCACAGTATCCCCTAAGGTAATCACTCTTAACCCCACCTTACAAAGGTAGGTGGGAATTGGGGCTCAGAGAGGTCAAATGATGTGTCGACGGTGTCAAAAGTAACAGACCCAGTATTCAAGTTGAGGATTAACTCCAGAGGCCCTGCCCCTAAGCTGTGTAATTCAACCTTCTGTCCACTTTTGCCTAAAGTAGGCTGTTTCTAAAATACATGTCTTCTTCCCTTAATTTCATCATGCATTGTAGTTTCTTTGCCATTCATTATTTCTCCTAAATGTTAATATTTCTTCTATGATTAAAATTGAATACTTGAGCTTGTTGTAATAACAAGTAAGAGCTTGGACTCTGGAGCTAAACTTCTGAGTTCAAATCTTGGCTCTGCCCCTTGCTAGTGTTTTCAAATTATTTAATCTTTCTGTGCCTTCATTTTATTATCTGTAAAATGTTCATCAAGTATAAACAATTTGGACATGTAAGACTCAGGGCATGTTTTTAGTCTAAGGCCCTCTTAAGGAAACTGTTAGAGGATGAACTTCATCCTCCAGAGATGAGTAAGAAAACTGGCAAGAGTACTGTTGGAGAACATTGAGTATATTTAACTACAATAGACCTGAGGCTAAAACAAAAGTAGGAATAAGGAAGAAAGAATAAAATGTACATGTTAAATATCTGATGATGTAGGAATTGGTCGTAAAAGTAAAAAATTAAGAGAACTGGGAAGTAAGAAGAAAATTGGATGTAGAATAAGTTTGTGGATTGCCTAATCTATAATGGCTAGGAGTCAAAGAACATCATTTAAAGCTGACAAATCAGTTAGTAGAAGTATAAGCATATTTAGCAGTACAAAGGTAAACACTGAGAAAGATAATACTGTGATTATAACTGTGTGATGCAAGAGAGGCAGTAAGATTATATAAGCTAATTTTGTTAGTGCTCATAGTAGTTAACTGTGTAAAGAAATAGAGGATTAATAGTACTAAGTGAAATTATTTAAAATTATAGTAACAAAGATGGAACCAGAAACATATACTAGAACAAAAATACAAATCACTCTAATTATCAAAAAAATTAAAAATACACACACAAAAATAGATAACAGTGAAAGACATTTTTTAACATTATAAAGCCAAACATAGCAGACTATGATAGAAATGAGAGTAACCATTTCTGTCATATCAGTAAATTTTAAATACATTTATTAGCTAATCTATTAAAAAATTTTCAAATTGGATCACTAAGCAAAACCTGATTTTTTTTCACTGTATTCAAGATAGCCAGGGAAAACAAAATGGTTCAGAAGTTGAAAAGGCCAAAGAGCACACATAAAGGCAAATAAAAAGAAAGCTAGGCTGTTGATCTCAATATGAGACAAAGTGAAATTCAGGCCCAAAGGCATTATTTAAGATGAAAAATACCCTGTAAAGCTAAAATATGTATTTGACAGTGAACATTTAGCATTGTGAATATCTGTCTACCTATGTATTCAATATGTAAATATGTAACTATGTACTGAATAACAAAGTAACTTTCATAAAGCAAGTTTTAGGAGATACCAGGAGAAATAGGCACAAATGCACTAGTAGCAGGATACTTTTAATTTGCTGTTCTTGATCCAGGACAGATCAAGTGGGGAAAAAAATAATAATAAGGATATAGAAGACTTAAACAATTAAGTCAGTAGGGTAGACTTGATTAACATATATTGAACTCTGAAAACAGAGCACCCCTTCTTTTTAGGTCTTCTGGAACATTCACAAAAACTTGCATAGGCCCCAAAGAAAACTTACATAAATTTCATAAAGAAGAAATAGTACAGAAAAATCACAATGCAGTAAAAATAAAGGCCCCTCCACTTGGATATTAAATTCAAACTGTTGTATCAATGGAGAATACAAATGGAAATTGTAAAATGGGTGATCATAATGATGAAAACACTAGTAATGTATAGGATCCAGTTAAAGCAGTGTGCAGAGAAAATTCAAAGCCTAAAGAAATAATAAAAATGGGTAAGTGAAGCATTTAACTAAAAAGTTAGAAAAAGAACAAAGTAAACCAAAAGAAGGTACAAGGAAGGAATTAATAAAAATAAATGCAGAAATTAATGAATTCAAAAACAAGAAAAGTAGAATAAGTAAATCCAAAATTTGGCTGTTTGTAAATACTCAGTAAGCAAATCAGTAGCTAAGTTAATTTTTAAAAGGAGGGTAGGAGAAAACAAAACACAAATATTCTTAATAAATAAGGACTAATCACCATACACAGCACAAATTAAAAGAATTATGGGGAACTTCTCTGGTGGTCCAGTGGTTAAGACTCTGAGCTCCCAATGCAGGGGGCCCGGGTTTCATCCCTGGTCAGGGAACTAGATCCCACATGCCACAACTAAAAAAAAGATTCTGCGTGCCACAACTACAGATCCCCCATGCTGCAACAAAGATCCCACATGCTGCAACTAAGACCTGGCACAGCCAAATAAATAAATAAATATTAAAAAATAATAACATTGAATAAAAGAATCATGAGTCTATGTTTGAGTCTAAACAAATAGAAAATTGTAAAAAAAATAAAATAAAGGAATATCATAGGAAAATGTAATTTACAAAAAATGACCTTGAATAAGGAGAATTCAGGACTTCCCTGGTGGCGTAGTGTTTAAGAATCCGCCTGCCAATGCAGGGGACACGGGTTTGAGCCCTGGTCCGGGAAGATCCCACATGCCACAGAGCAGCTAAGCCTGTGTGCCACAACTACTGAGCCTGCATGCCACAGCTACTGAAGCCCGCATGCCTAGAGCCCGTTCTCTGCAACAAGAGAAGCCACCGCACCTTGTGAGAAGCTTGCGCACCACAACGAAGAGTACCCCCCACTCGCCACAACTAGAGAAAGCCTGCACACAGCAACGAAGACCCAATGCAGCCTAATTAATTAATTAATTAATTTTTTAAAATTTCAAATAGATCAATATCCATAGAAGAAATAGAGAAAATTACCAAAGGAGTACTTTCCCCCAAAAAGCACCAGACCCAGATGTTTCACAGGAGAATTCTGTTAAATCTTTAAAGACCCAGTAATTCCAATGCTGTTTTTGAAAGTGTTCCAGAACATAGAAAAACTCCCACATTTGTTATGAAGCAAGTATAACATTGATACCAAAACCTGACAAAGACTGTACAAAAGGAGAAAACTATCGATTGAATCTCACTTAAGGCTCTAGGAGTGAAACTTTTAAACAAACAAAATCTAGCAGCACAGTAGTAGAACAATAATACATCATGGTCAAGAGAAGTTTATTCAGCATATGAAAAGATGGTTCAATATTAGGAAATCTGTTAGTGTAATTTGTTTTATTGGTAGACCTAGGGAGAAAAATCATATGATCATCTCCAATTACCTAATGAAAAAGCATTTGACAAAATTCAACACCCAGTCTTTATGAATAGCATTCAGTAAAACAGTAATCATTGGCCATTTCCATATATATATTTGTATATATATGTATATTGTACAGATATAAACGTGTGTATATATGTATATATACACACAAAAATATATGTATGTATATCTCAAATTCCAAAACCATGCTCAGTGGTGATACAATAGGCTTTCTCACTGAAGAACAAAACAAGACAAAAATATCGCTGTTATCACTACTCTTGAATATGGTACTATTAGTACTGGCTAGCTCACACAAGAGAAAGATATCAGAGGAATGACAATTTGAAATGAGGAAATAACTGTCACTGTTGGCACATGGTATGAGTGTATATGTGGAAAACCCAACAGAATCTACTGAAGCACTACTTCAAGAAGAGAATTCAATAAGATAGCAGAATTAAAAATGAATGTAAAGAAATCATTAGCCTTCATATAACAATAAGAACATAGACATTATAATGGAAGGGAAAAAAGCCACATTTACAAACAAACCAAAAGAAAATACTTAAGAGTAAGCAAACCCAATATATCAAAAAAATTTCAAACGATACTGAAAGATAAAAAAGAAGGCTTAAATCAAAAGACACCAAGTTCTTGATAGGAAGATTCAGCATTGTGTCAGTTCTCCATAAATTAATTTACTAATTTGGGTACAGGTTCAATAAAAAACACTAACGTTCTTTTTTTCTTCTGGAATTAGACAAAAACTATTCTGAAGTTTAGTTTAAAAAAAAAAAGTAGGGTTTCCCTGGTGGCGCAGTGGTTGAGAGTCCGTCTGCCGATGCAGGGGACACGGGTTCGTGCCCCGGTCCGGGAAGATCCCACATGCCGCGGAGCAGCTGGGCCTGTGAGCCATGGCCACTGAGCCTGTGTGTCCGGAGCCTGTGCTCCGCAACGGGAGAGGCCACGACAGTGAGAGGCCTGTGTACCGCAAAAAAAAAAAAAAAAAAAAGCCATAAATGAATTTGCTAGAAGAAAACTATTGATGAATGTCTTCATAACTGTAGCATGCAGAAAGCCTTTTCTAACTAATCAAAATTCAGAAACCAGTTTTTTTAAAGTGAGAAATTTGACTGTAAAAAAATAAAAATCATGGTACACTGATACAATGGAATATTTTTTCAGTGCTAAAAAGAAATGAGCTATCAAGTCACAAAAAGACGTTGAGGAGCCTTAAATGCCTATTGCTAAGTGAAATAAACCAATCTGAAAAGGCTACATGTTGTATGATTATAACTAAATGATGTTCGGGGAAAAGGCAAAACTATGGAGACAGTAAAAAAGATCAGTGGTTACCAGGGAGGGA
The DNA here is from genome assembly GCF_005190385.1 of Monodon monoceros. Taxonomy (NCBI): domain Eukaryota; kingdom Metazoa; phylum Chordata; class Mammalia; order Artiodactyla; family Monodontidae; genus Monodon; species Monodon monoceros. Next base: position 40,014,450 of record NW_021703777.1, read on the forward strand.
GGGAAGAGGAGGGACAGAGGAAGAGAGGGATGAATAGGTGGAGCACAAGAGAGTTTTTAGGGCAGGGAAGCTTCTGAATGATACTAAAACGGTGGATTATACATTTGTCAAAACCCATAGAATGTACAACACAAAGAGTGAATCCTAGTGGAAGCGATGGACATTGGTTGATAATGATGTGTCAGTGTTGATTCATTGATTGTAACAAATATACCACTGCGCTGTACAAGATGTTGATGAGTGGGGAGGCTGCGTTTGGGAGGCAAGAGGGCAAGGGAGGGAGGTATGTGGGAACTCTCTATACTTCTCACTCAAATTTTCTGTGAACGTGAAACTGTAATAAATAAAATCTATTTTTAAAAAATGGAAATTTTGTGAAAGGTAAAAAAAATAAGCAAAATCAAAGATAAAGTCTGATAGCCTAATAGAAAAATGGGCAAATGATATAGACAAGAATAGACAGAAAAGGTGACAGAGAAGGAAATATGGATGACCCATAACCATATAAAAAAAGATGTTCAACGTTATTTATAGTATGAGAAATGCAAATTACAACTATCCAGAGCTAACATTTTTCACCTATCGTGCTGGTTACCCTGGAAGGTCTGTAGGGCAGCAGCTCCTTATGGATTACTCTTGGGAGTATGAAAGGGTACAGTTGCCATGGAGGGCAACTTGGGAGTATCCATCAAAATTAAAATTACTTTTATCCTTTAACGCATCAGTTTTACCTCTGGAAATCTACAGCTTTCCTTGCCCATGAATGAAATAACATGTATATATGGCCATTCATTTCAGCATTGTTTGTAAAAATAGCAAAAGATTAGAAACAGCTCAGGTGTTCATCAGTAGCAGACTAAGTAATTAAATTATGGTACATCTTACAGTGGAATAGTATGCCATGTGAATGCATTTATGTAAAATAACAAATTTTTTTTTAATGCTATAGCACAGTACCTCCTGAATTCTTCTACCAGAGTAACTTTAACAGAGAATATATAAAATAATGGCATGTGGGTTTGTAACTTGGAGTGACCATTCAAAAAAAATTTTTTGCTTTATCTTTATCAAATCTGTGGGTTTGCTTTATTCTCCTCTGTGTTAGTCTGTTTTAATTTAAATTAATTTTTCAAACTGCTCTTATTGTTGAGTAATCCTGCTCCAGGAAGATGCACTTTGTTTATTATGTGCCGTCTCTTACCCCTGATACACTGCCACCCATATTGTCTTGTCTGAGAAACATATTGTGTACCAAGATTAATTAACCAAATACTGTCCCTGTTTTTGCAGGTTTCTTTCCAGACTGATTTTTCAACTGAAGAGCTATAATCTGTAAACAGTTAGAATAGCCCTATATTTGTCTCAAAATAATTTAACAAGTTTCTCTTCTTTCTAATATTGAACATTTCCCAACAAATGATACGTAGACCAATTTGACTTACTGGCATTCCAGCACTACTAATGATGTATTGGTTTGTCTAGTATATTTCTATGTAAAAAAAAGTTTCTTTGTTCCATATTACATGTTTATTATATTTCTGTGTGAAATATTCTCTTTAGCAGGATGAAGTTAAAGGAAATAGATCGTACAGCCATGCAGGCGTGGAGCCCTGCCCAGAATCATCCCATTTACCTAGCTACAGGTAAGCTCAACAGAGAGAGGATAGTATGAGTCACCTAATTCCTTCTCTTCCGCATCTGACTTATTTACACTTGTCCTTTAAAATTCAGTTCAAGCTTCATCTCCTCTAGAAAGTCTCTCCTTCCCTGGCGAGATAATGTCCAACCTTCGGATCAGCTGAGTTCTGTGCTTGTACATCATAGCATTAATCATGGTCTGTTACATTTAGAGTGTCTTCCCCGCTTCATAGAATTGTGCTTTATCTTTATTCCTCCAGTATTAAGCACAATAGATAACATGTAAAAAAGTTAATAAAATATCAGTTTGAATGAATGAAGAACAGTTTTGATGCTAGCATTTTTATATAAAAAGAGTTGGAGTTATATCATTTGTAACTATAAGCATGGGGCTGTTTATACAGAGAGGTTTTAAAATATCTGTAGGCTTAAAAAATTATCTTCACTACCCACTCGTACAAACATCATCTCTGAGCCTTGCATCAGAATCTTATTGCTATAGTAATTTAAGCATCTGCTCAGTGGTGTATGTGCTGAGATTTCAACCACTAGTGCAGCGTTCATGAGTGAGATAATTGAAAAGTGTGCATTATTTTGTATGGTTTTCTCTGAGTCTTTTATTTTTGCATGTGTAGTTACCATAAATGTATTTTCTGTAGGAACATCTGCTCAACAATTGGATGCAACATTTAGTACCAGTGCTTCTCTTGAGATATTTGAATTAGACCTTTCTGATCCGTCCTTGGATATGAAATCTTGTGCCACTTTCTCTTCTTCTCACAGGTATGAGATTCAACTTTAAATTCACATGATTATTCAGTTATATGTTGTGGTTGATGCCTAGTGTGTCTACAAATGTTCCATTATTAGAAACTGTAAGGAGTACTATCAATGACGTGAAATATTTTGTGAAAAAATATATGAGTGCATTTCTACGGAAGCAAAAGAAGTGTCTATCTGTTTTATTGAATTTTTTACTACTGACTGTTATGTGTAGGATAGGAAGGAGAGGCTCTAGTTTGTAGTATTTTTTTCTTATGATATAGTTGAGTTACTTTCTTTTATCTCCTTTATCTCACCTGTTTACAAAAAAAAAAGGTAGGTACGACTAGAAAAAGGAGTAGTTGGATGAATATTAAGATGTTAATAGTGATTTTCCCTGAATGGAGGTTGGTTTTTTTTTTCCCCTTGTACTTATCTATATTTAAAAATACATTTCACAGAGAATTTTATTGACATGATTTCTGATACAATAGGTGTTTAGATCACCTTTCCAAGTACTTAAGCTGTATTATAATGCAGAGAAGGACACTTTTCTTTGAGTAGTAAAATATGCTTTATTGCCTTAATAGCTTGGCAAGTTTTGGGGAAGAATTTTACCTTAGCTAACAATACAGTTCAGATGATGGAGTCTCATGGGACCTCCCATAGTCTTCCAAGCCCTCCCACTGTGATGGGAACCCCAGATACCTTTCGTCTAGCAGTTTTTCTCCTCACCACCATTTGTCTTGTATATCTCCACGCTGCCACCTTGCCAAACCATAATCTTTTATTCTCCACCAATGGGGTACTTGTCATAATAGACATAATTTTGATGTCACTTTTCTACTCTCAGAATACATTATTTTTCTTAGAAAATTTCAGATGACTCCCTTAACTCCTTTACTGTTTAACAGGTAATTTGTTAGTGAGTACTTCTGTAGTCAAGTAAAATCAGGGAGGTGGTTGATTAGCTCTATTTTATAAATGAACCAGAGTAACTGGCTTAGGGTCTCACAGATTCTAAATGGTAAAACCATTCTTAAGCTCATATCTTTTGACACACAAATCAAGTGTACTTTGTCATATTAGCTCTACAAAAGAGTTTTTATACTCTTTAAGATTACAAAATGAAACATGTATGTATGAGTATAAATAAAAACTAAAATGCCATTTCACCAAGTTATGCAGTTACCAGAAATAGAGGAGAAGCAGTGTTTTTGAAGTATTTATGAAAACAATTAAATGTATAATTTCAGATTCTTTTCTACATTTATTTGACTTCAAAAAAGAGTTATTTTGCTCATTTTCTCTTAAAGGTACCACAAGTTGATTTGGGGGCCTCATAAGATGGATTCCAAAGGAGATGTCTCTGGAGTTCTGATTGCAGGTGGTGAAAATGGAAATATTATTCTTTATGATCCTTCTAAAATTATAGCTGGTGATAAGGAAGTTGTGATTGCCCAGAATGACAAACATACTGGCCCAGTGAGAGCCTTGGATGTGAACATTTTCCAGGTTAGACTTTTGACATTTATTCTTAATTCTTGAGATAATGTACTGCTTATTTTATATAAGTATATGAATCTGCTGTGCCTCAGTCTTGGAATTGAAAACTAAAACTGTGCCTGTGCAGATTGATGAGTGAGTGTATTTGTTTGAAGAATGGAGGGTTCAAGGGCTTCCCTGGTAGTGCAGCAGTTGAACATCCACCTGCCAATGCAGGGGTCATGGGTTCGATCCCTGGTCCGGGAAGATCCCACGTGCCGTGGAGCAGCTCAGCCCGTGCGCCACAACTACTGAGCCCATGTGCCTAGATCCCGTGCTCTGCAACAAAGAGAAGCAACTGCAGTGAGCAGCCCGCGCACCACAACGAAGAGTAGCCCCCACTCGCTGCAACTAGAGAAAGCCAGCATGCAACAATGAAGACCCAACACGGCCAAAAATAAATAAATTTTAAAAATAAATAAATAAAGATCTTGAATTATTAGGATACTTGAGTATAACCAGAAAATGAATATTATCTTTTTTTTTATTTTTATTTTTTTTATTTTTTATTTTTTTGCGGTACGTGGGCCCCTCACTGTTGTGGCCTCTCCCGTTGCGGAGCACAGGCTCCAGACGCGCAGGCTCAGCGGCCATGGCTCACGGGCCCAGCCGCTCCGCGGCATGTGGGATCTTCCCAGACCGGGGCACGAACCCGTGTCCCCTGCATCGGCAGGCAGACTCTCAACCACTGCGCCACCAGGGAAGCCTGAATATTAAGAAAGTTTAAAATAGTTATTTTTCTTGTATTATAGATACTTTGCGTATAGAAATATAGAAACCCTAACTTCTTCATTTCTGTGTCTACTCTTTAGATTAGATAGCTAATTCCTTTGTTAATTGGATTAAACAGCTGCTGATTTTTGGTTAGTGTCTTGTATCATAGGTGGCTACTACCAGAATTCCTCTGTTTTCATAGTTATATGTCAGTTGTTTATAGAAGTATTAATGAGAGTGAACAGTAAAGGATGAAGGTCAGTATATGAACCTCATTATCTTCCTGTACTTCATATCACAATTTTAGGGTCTTTTTGACCCTAAAATTGTGCCACCAGGAACTAGATTGAACATAAACGAAATGTAACAAGATTAAGCATAAATGAAATGTAAATACGTGAGGACAAACATAGAAAACAAATTTATGGTTACCAAAGGAGAAAGGGCTAGGGGAGGGCTAAATTAGGAGTTTGGGATTAGCAGATACAAACTACTATATATAAAATAGATAAACAATAAGGTCCTACTGTATAGCACAGGGAACTATATTCAATATCCTGTAATAAACCATAATGGAAAAGAATATGATTATATAACTGAATCACTTTGCTGTACACCAGAAACTAAAACAACTATATATTTTTAATTGAAGTAAATCAACTATACTTCAATAAAAGAAATTTTTTAATACATAAATATGTGAGGATTTAAGACAAGAGATTTTACTAGCCCTATCTTGGTCCAGCTCCAGAGGCTGGCTTTGAGGTATCCTGAGATAGATGCCATTATTTTAGGATTTGGCTATTTGTCTGAAGCAATAATTGGTGACTTATTTTTGTCTCCCACAACAGGGCCCCTTCCAGAGATGCAAACCACAAGCAGTAATGCCCATATAGTTGCATAATTAAGAATTTATCCATGCAATTACTTTTTAATGTCTTATATTAAAATGTCAGTAGATGTATTGTCTTTTTAGTTTAATAGAATTTTATAATGTTTCTTTAAAAAACTATATACATTTCAGATTGTTATGCATAGTTTTTAGGAATTCATGCATTTTGCTTTTTTAATTAGAAAAATTATGTGCCTTAAAACAGACAGGTCTTTCCAGCCCTGAATTGGATTATTCTGAGTTCTCTTAATTATTTGTAAGTGCTATTTAGTTGTTAATTGTTTCTTATTACAGACTAATCTGGTGGCCTCTGGTGCTAATGAATCTGAAATCTACATTTGGGATTTAAACAATTTTGCAACTCCAATGACACCAGGAGCCAAAACGCAGGTATTACATTGATTTCAATGTAATCAAAAGAACCAAAATCAGTTTTTCTACACTTTGTTTTTTTCATACAGAATATATTTGTTTAAAATCAGTTTTTAAATGTCACTGATTTTTCTCAAACATAGTAAAGTATTAATAAATATGTTTCTTTAGAGTATCAGTGAATCCTTCAACAGTAAATATTTATTTAGCACTTACCATCTGCCAGACACTGTTTGATATACTAGACTTATGGTAGTAAATAAAATAGACAAGTCTTTAACAATTTTCTTAGGTATAATATTTTATATAGTATAGTATTTTATATAATATGGTATCTTAACAATATCCAACCTTATAATAAAAATCATAGACTAGAGAGGAAACTTATTTTTAAAAAAAACACTCAACCTGTTTCTTATGTAATTCTAATAAGTTGAGAAAGAACAGTCCTCCCCCTGCCTCCTTGAGTTTCTTTATGTTGTATAGACCAGTAGTCCCCAACCTTTTTGGCACCAGGGACTGGTTTCACAGAAGACAGTTTTTCCACGGACTGGGGTGGGGGTGGTGGTTTTGGGATGATTCAAGTGCCTTATATTGTGCATTTTATTTCTATTATTATTACGTTGTAATATATAATGAAATAATTACACAGCTCACCATAATGCTGACAGGAGGTGGAGCTCAGGCGGTAATGTGAGCAATGGGGAGCAGCTGTAGATACAGATCAGCTGAAGCTTCGCTCATTCACCAGCCGCTCACCTCCTGCTGTGTGGCCTGGTTCCTAGCAGGCCGTGGACTGGTACCGGTCCGGGGGTTGGGGACCCCTGGTATGGACTACTCAATTTGAGTGGCCATTATAATGGACCATAACATTTTGGCAATCAGAAAGGTAGCATAATAATAGTGTGTGGCCTACCATTTATTAAAGATAGTTTTCTAGGTCTAGGTTGTAACTTTTGCTCTGCTTAGATGTCTGTCATATTGACCAGCATCTACTTTGTGGTCTGTTATCTACCTTGGAGCAGTTGCAAAGTAAAGAAACAGCGCTTGGTTTGTAACAGGAGCTTAATAAATGCCTGGTGATAAACAAAATACTTGAATTGGCATATACCTGAGCTTTAAACTCTATTGCATGATGTTGAGAACTTAAAAATATAAAAATAAATTTTTGGAATGAATAGATCCGATTTTTAAGTAATCCAGTGTTTAAAAAGAATTAGATTTTGTAGTTAAATTTGATTATTATTGAGAAATGGCTTTTAGTAGTTTATTCCTTATAGCCCCCAGAAGATATCAGCTGCATTGCATGGAACAGACAAGTTCAGCATATTTTGGCATCAGCCAATCCCAGTGGCCGGGCCACTGTGTGGGATCTTAGAAAAAATGAACCCATCATCAAAGTCAGTGATCATAGTAACAGGGTAAGTTTGTGATTGATTTGTGACAAACATGTTTTATTCCTGCTGTAGCTATTCCTATATAGTTTGTCAGAGTAGGCAACAAATCAAATTTCTATAAAGTCTAATCCTGTCTTTTTATGGACCAATCATGTTGGAATGAGAGGTTTCTTCCTTTGGGGAAAATAATAAAATTCCTACTAAACCACACTGGATATATTAATGATGAAGAAAAAGATTGGTTAATCAAGGGGGTTATTCCATGATATACTGGTTGTTTTGCTTTGCTAGCTGTTCCAAAGCATTATAGCAACTTTTTAATTCATCTTTAGCTTTCTCAAGAATGTAAAAATTTTCCCTGCTAGTAATTTTATGACTGTGAAGCTGTAGTTTCCAGACTCCCGGCTTCATCTTTTCTGATTAGGTACTGCTAAAGTGAGCTGATGTTCTCCCACTTAACACAGTATATGCTGTTGTATAACACATTACATTTTCAGCTTTATAGATTCATTAATGTTATGTCATCATGTGCTATAAAGTAATTTAGACACAGTTTAGGCCTTGTTTTGTTAATTTGTTTTTAATTACATTGTTTAGTTGGACATTTAAAAAAAAACGAGTTTGCCTAAATCAGAGAATACATATATAACTTAAAAACAACAATAATAACAACAAAAAACATTATTTACAAGAATGTTTCTTCAGGGTATTATTTTTCAGTGAGTCAAAAATTTTAAAACAAGTTTCAGTGGAATAAAGTATACAATAAACATTTCAGTCATCTTTTGGAATACTTAATAGGATCTGAACTTCCAGGTAGTTCTCAATAATAATGTTAATTTATCCCATGTGAAAATTGAAATAGTAGTTGTTGCTTTAGACACTTTATCTTGATTTTTATGGTGAAATAGAGGAAAGATATGAATTTTTTTGTCATTTAAATCTTATCTATTTTAATTTTTCTGAAAGTATTAAATTTTAAATTTATATAAAACTTTTCCCCTAGTTACAATTTTGACAGGAGAACTCATTTTTGGTATAGAATTATTCTGGCGCAGAATGATTTTATGTATCAAAGGGTTGGCTGAATTGAAAACCTTTAAACTTTTTATGTTTAATACTACTGTTTAAGAGTGTTTAATAGAATTTAATCGTTGTATGGGGTTTTTTAATAAACTGAAATTTTAAATAAATAAAAATAGATTAAAATAATGATTAAATAAATAAGAATTCTTTTTTTTAATAAGCCTGAGCTGATGTTTAGTACTGTTTGCTTTAACAATGGCATATTCCTCATGTTCATTTTGGCTTTTCATGAAATAGTATGACTAAAAATAAATAAATAAATAAAATAAAATAGTATGACTGATAAAAATGTGAGCCTTAACTATGTACAGATGCATTGCTCTGGGTTGGCGTGGCATCCTGATGTTGCTACTCAGATGGTCCTTGCCTCTGAGGATGACAGGTTACCAGTGATCCAGATGTGGGATCTTCGCTTTGCCTCCTCTCCACTCCGTGTCCTGGAAAACCATGCCAGGTATCTTGCTGCTCTTCCAAAAACACTTAATTTGTGTATTTTAAAAAATGTATTTACTTGCTACTTTGAATTATCAGGTAATTTTTTTTTATTTACTTATATAGTTAGTTATTTTTGGTTGGGTCTTCTTTGCTGTGCACGGGCTTTCTCTCTAGTTGTGGTGAGCAAGGGCTACTCTTCATTGCAGTGCACAGGCTTCTCATTGCGGTGGCTTCTCTTGTTGTGGAGCACAGGCTCTAGGTGCGCGGGCTTCAGTAGTTGTGGCACACAGGCTCAGTAGTTGTGGCTCGCGGGCTCTAGAGTGCAGACTCAGTAGTTGTGACGCACGGGCTTAGTTGTTCCGTGGCATGTGGGATCTTCCCGGACCAGGGCTTGAACCCGTGTCCCCTGCATTGGCAGGTGGATTCTTAACTACTGCACCACCAGGGAAGTCCCAGATAATTTTTTTAAATTAGGGAATCTACTTTGTCTCTGTCTTGTAAAAGTCAATGTAAATGGTTTATTTTTATTTTAAGCAATAGTCATCTGATATTCTACACCAAAAAATGATAATCAAATCATATCACAAAAACATGAAAATGTGTTAATGGATTTTCCACTACTTATTTCAAATAACAGTTAATAGATCAAAATTCTAGTATATCACAACATTTTGGGACAACTCATGACCTTATACAGTTTGATCTTTATTTGGTTCATCATACTTATCAAGAGTCTTCCATAACATTAAATGTCAAGCAACAATTGGAAAGTTTGTTTTATTTCTGAGTGTTTATCTTTTTTTTTTTTAACATCTTTATTGGAGTATAATTGCTTTACAATGGTGTGTTAGTTTCTGCTTTATAACAAAGTGAATCAGTTATACATATACATATGTTCCCATATCTCTTCCCTGAGTGTTTATCTTAATTTAAAAAGCAAACATTTTTGAGAAATTAGGTGGTTCATTCTGCCTTTAATTTTAATAAATGTGTGGATGCTCTAAAAAAGGTATGAGAATTGTCTTGTGTTAGTTTTAGTAACATTAAATTTAGTTTGTGGGAACTCGCTGCTGGTTCAGTGGTTAGGGGTCTGTGCTTTCACTGCAGGGGACACGGGTTCCATCCCTGGTTGGGGAACTAAGATCCTGCAATCCTCGCAGCGTGGCCAAAAAAAAAAAAAAAATTTAGTTTGTAATTACGCACATTTCCTATCATTAATATTCAGGTACCCAGGGAGTTCATGCACATTTGTTCAATGTTTTTAAACGAGAAACAAATCCCTTTTAATGTTATAGTACTTTCTAAGTACTTTGGGCTTTTTTCTTCTTTCCTGTTTGGGGATATGTAAACTAAAACTTTAAATCCCTTCCCGCCTTCCCTCCCCCCGCCCCATAGTGGAATTACATACTTTGAGAAGTCTTAAGGTTTGTGACCTCTCCTTGAGCTTCTTTATAAAGGAGAAAAGAGTCTGGTCAGAATGTAATCCTGTTTAGATATTATGCTTCAATAAGCTCTTTGTAAAGAAAGGATGATTCTGAGGCGTTTTAATATTTTTCTCACATTGGGTAAGGTTTTATTTATTCATTCAACACTTGCTTATTGAACATGTACTCTGTACCAAGCACTGTGCTAGGATTCAGTAATATAACAGACAAAAATCCCTGCCCTTTTATTACAGAGTATTGAGCAGAGTTCCCTGTGCTATACAGTAGGTCCTTGTTGGGAATCTGTTTTAAATATAGCAGTGTGTATATGTTAATCCCAAACTTTCAAATGTTAGCTTGATTTAGGCTCATAACAAACCTATGGTGTAAATACTATTATCCCATTTTACACATTGGAAATTGAAGCTTGGCAAGGCTAATAAGCTTGGCTTAGGTCTCAAAACTAGTCAAGTGCTGACTTCCAACCCATACATACTGATCCTAGTATCTATGGTCTTAACATTACATTCTGCTGCCAATTTTAGGAGTGGTCATAATTTAGCAAGATAGAATACCATACTGGGTGCCAGGAGCAAATCAACCTCACTAGTTCTCAATTTTCTCCCTCTAGTAAATGCAAGAGTTGGAGTATATTATGATAATATGATCTTTAAGGTCCCTTCCAGTTCTACAATTCAGTGATTTTAATACTTAGTAAGAACCTAAATGTTCCTTAACATGTGATATTAAATATGATATTGATTTCTTTAAAAAGCATTCTTGACATACCTTGAAATTTTTGACATGCATGATTAGATTCTAAAGAGCGGAGACAATAAAAGTTCATTATTGCTACAATTGGGGAAAGTTGAATATGGACTCTAAAGTATTGCATATTAATGATAAATATTTTCAGTATGTAAATGTATTGTGATTATATAGGAGAATGTTCTTATCCCCAGAGATAAGTGTAGAAGTGACATCTCATAATAGCTGCATTTAATTCTCAAATGGTCAATATATATATGTAGAGAGAGAGAAAGAGAAAGACATAAAGTAAATGTAGCCAAATCAGTGAATCTAGGTGAGGAGTATAAGGGTGTATATCACACTATCCTTATAATTTTTACAAAGATTTTAATGCTTAAAAAATAAAATATTGAAGAAAAATAATAAAATAAAATGTTGGAAACAAAAGGCATTCTTAAATAATTTGGGTCCTTTTCCTATAGCGTATTTTCCTGATTCTGAGAGGACTTAGACTGTAAGAAATATCATCAAATTAAAAACAACTTTTGGGGAAAATAAAAATAATATATTCTTTGATGATAAAGTTTATCTGTATTTTGGAAATTGAAAAACTGTATCTTAGAATTACTGTAATGTTTTCAGGAAAATTTAAGGTTATTAATTTGTATGTTTTTGTTTTAAGAAATACACAAACGTAATTCTAGTTTCTAGTGTTTTTCTAGTCCCTGTTATCTACTAGCTGTATTTCTACTATTTTCTAGTATCCAGTATTTAAATCGTAGTTTCTAGTATTTTTCTTCATGGTCTGGTAATGTTAACTTTCCTTCTTTCATCTCTAAACAGCAGAGCCATGAATGTAGAAAAAACAAACTATTATATAGCACTTTTTTCTGGATGGTGGGATAGAGGGTTTTTTTTATTTTTACAGGGGATGCTAATCTTCAAAATATCTACCAAAAATACTACTCTGTTTATACTTAGTATAAAAAATCCAAAGGATATTAAAACACAAAAAGAATTATAAAATCAAATCTTTAGTATTTAGATCTGTAATATTTCTTTGTGAGGCAAATTTAAAATGTTTCCTTTTAGTTAAAAAAAAACTCATGTAATAGGAGAACTACTCCAGTAATGAAAAGTAGAAAGTTAGTATAAACAAAGAGTAGGAAACATGAAATAGATTTCCTACCCATCCATAGGTAAAACTTTTATTGTACATATCCTTATATATACATAACCCCATTTATGCAAGTATTTAATGTAATTATATGTTTTATACAAATTTATGTACAGAGTTAACCTTTTTTCATTGGTGAACAGTGTATAATAATAAGAAACAGATTTCTACAGCATAATTTTTTTAACATCTTTATTGGAGTATAATTGCTTTACAATGGTGTGTTAGGTTCTGCTTTATAACAGAGTGAATCAGTTATACATATACATATGTTCCCATATCTCTTCCCTCTTGCATCTCCCTCCCTCCCACCCTCCCTATCCCACCCCTCTAGGTGGTCACAAACCACCGAGCTGATGTCCCTGTGCTATGCAGCTGCTTCCCACTAGCTATCTATTTTACGTTTGGTAGTGTATATATGTCCATGCCACTCTCTCACTTTGTCACAGCTTACCCTTCCCCCTCTCCATATCCTCAAATCCATTCTCTAGTAGGTTACAGCATAATTTTTAACTACATATTTTCTCCTTAAAAGATGATCTGCAATTTATTATTACGCTGTCCGTGTTATTGGGCATTTGTTTTCATTTTTTGCTGTCATACACTGCATACTGTATTGAGTATCTTTGTAATGATCAAAGAGCATACACATTGCTAAGTTGCTTTCCAGAAAGATTATATGAAATTATACTTCTCTTAGCAGTGTGTGTCTCCAAAGCCTAGAGAAAAATAATTTGGTTTTCTCAAGATTAAAAATTTCTTCATCTCTTTGTGTTTCTTATAGGGGGATTTTGGCAATTGCTTGGAGCATGGCGGATCCTGAATTGTTGCTGAGCTGTGGAAAAGATGCTAAGATTCTCTGTTCCAACCCAAACACAGGAGAGGTATGGGGAGGAAATGTTTCTCAAACTTACAGCTATTATAATATTTTATCTCTGGTTGAATAAGAAAATTTCCATATGAATTCTTTAGTACATGATTAAAATTAAGAATGTGAAAGTAGACGGAGGTGTATGTGAAATGTAACTCTAGCAGAGATTTTATTATGAGCATTATCTAAGCTCAGCTGTTTCATCTGGGGATATCAATCATTGAAATAGTGTCTTTGAACCTAGTAATCACCCGCCATTTCCAATCAAAGGTGTTTAACTAGACTCAGAAATACTTGGTTTGATTTATTTACTGTGTTTTCTGGAAATAAGTGTCCTCAAAGTAGGAGTGTTCAAGGTTTGGGTCTTTTTCTTGCTTTACCTTTCCTGAAGATCCTCTTTGATTTTTGGAAATCAGTGGATGCAGGTTTTTAATCTCTCTTCTGAACTGTACAGCAAGAATATAATACTTTATAATAAAATATTTGTCATATGTTCTACCCATGGAAACTTAGATGGGGAATTTTACCTTATTAAATATAAATATTATATAAATATAATTTCATTTGCTTTGGGTTGTGGGCTAAAAACCTCTTTTACCTATTATTTTTCTTCTTCTTAATGGTTGAATGGTTTCCCTCTCTTTCACTAGTGGGCAAGACACCATAGATTCTAATTACAGCTTTTAAACTTTTATTGCAAGTGCCTTCCTAGTTGCCCTGATGGTATGCTAGTAAAAATAAGTATCTTTGGTGGGTGTTTTTTTTGTTTTTAATTAATTAATTTATGTATTTATTTATTTTTGGCTGCATTGGGCCTTTGTTGCTGTACGCAGGCTTTTCTCTAGTTGTGGTGAGCGGGGCTACTCTTCGATGCGGTGTGCGGGCTTCTCATTGCTGTGGCTTCTCTTGTTGCAGAGCACGGGCTCTAGGCGCGCGGGCTCAGTAGTTGTGGCTCGCGGGCTCTAGACCGCAGGCTCAGTAGTTGTGGTGCACGGGATTAGTTGCTCCGCGCTATGTGGGATCTTCCCAGACCAGGGCTGGAACCCGTGTCTTCTGCATTGGCAGGCAGATTCTTAATCACTGCGCCACCAGGGAAGCCCTGTTCAATAGTTTTTAATCTGTAACATTAAAATTAAAGCAAGCACTTTTGTTATTTGATTTGTGGTTTAAAGTTTTCAGTTGCAGTGATGTCTGTAAGAATATAGAAACATTAATGTTAGAGGAGACGAGAAAAAATAATAATTTTTGCTTCATAAGATTTGTAGACCAAATAATGAAAGTGCTTCATTTTACACTGTGCTTTCCCAAGTGAGTTCAAAATTCATGGAAATTACTGTTCTTTTTCAACTATGTAATTCGATAAAATGATTTTTTGCATATGCTTAGTTGTGTGTGCTTGGACTTTGAAGGAATAAACTTTTAGTGCATGCTGCAACTAAAAATTGTAGTAGATTTTTATTCAAATGCAAATTAGGAATAGACAAGTGGTTCAGATATCAAGAAGCTAATAGTCTTATAAATCAGTTCAAGCATCAAAGAGGAGCAGGCTAAATGCCTTTTCACTTTATTTTCTTATAAAATAAAACATTATTTTAAATGTCAAGGAAGCCAAAGTTAAGTAAATTTGATTCATTTCTTTTTTTTATTTCACGTTTTTTTTTTTTTGTGGTACACGGGCCTCTCACTGTTGTGGCCTGTCCCGTTGCTCCGGACGCGCAGGCCCAGCGGCCATGGCTCACGGGCTCAGCCCCTCCGCGGCATGTGGGATCCTCCCAGACCGGGGCACAAACCCGTGTCCCCTGCATTGGCAGGCGGACTCTCAACCACTGTGCGACCAGGGAAGCCCGATTCATTTCTTAAAGCCATAAAACCTGTGCTCCTAAGAGCATCAGTTACCATCACACTGAGTTAGTAACAATTATTACATTATTACATTGTAAAGTTAGTAAACAATTATTACATTATTTATTTATATCAGCCATTTTTAATAGTTTTTCTATATTCTTTTCCTTCTAAAGAAAACTGATAATGCCAAATTCTCTTTTGATTCTGCAGTAATAAGAATGATGTGTACATGTTTTCTCACTTGACAAGAAGCCAAACTTCTCAGTGAATTTTTCCTTCTCAAGAATTTTTTTTGAAATTTGATCTTCAAATAATCTAAACGTGGCTCTTTGGATCTTGGCAGGCAAAGTCGGTTGGCTAGGACCCCATCGATCTTTTAGAGTTCAGCAAGTTGACCCTAATGGAGTATTCTGGTCTTTCGGGTGCATCCTCTAGTACCATTTCAGTAAAAACAGGAAAACCTCATTTTTTACGATTTACTTATTCCAAATCTGGTCAAAATTTTGATCAGCATTTCTTTTTTTTTTTTTATCATAATGTACTTTAAAGAAATTTTTACAATTGTTGTTTTTCCTGGCTGGATACTTTGTAAAAGTAAATGTTTAATAAAGTTGTATTTGTTGATCATATTAATTCAGCTGTTTTGGCTATAAAGTGGCTATACTTTTTTCTGACTTTTTTTTTTTTTGCGGTCTAGGTGTTATATGAACTTCCCACCAACACACAGTGGTGCTTTGATATTCAGTGGTGTCCCAGAAATCCTGCTGTCTTATCAGCTGCTTCCTTCGATGGGCGTATCAGTGTTTATTCTATCATGGGAGGGAGTGCAGATGGTTTAAGGCAGAAACAAGTTGACAAGGTAATAAGTGTTAAGGTTTTTTATTATAACACCTGAAAAAAATCATCTTACTGTGTAATTATTTTGGAAATAACTTTACTGATCAATGATACCAATTAATTGGATAATTGTGATAAAAATTTCTTGGATATGACTTGAAAACATGTAATATAGTCTTGCATAAGTTTCAAAAATCTCACTTTATTTTATTTTTTAGCTTTCATCGTCTTTTGGGAATCTTGATCCATTTGGCACAGGACAGCCCCTTCCCCCGTTACAAATTCCTCAGCAGACTGCTCAGCATCGTATAGTGTTGCCTCTGAAGAAGCCACCCAAGTGGGTCCGCAGACCTGTTGGGGCTTCCTTTTCAGTAGGTGGATTTGCTTTTATGGTCCATAAACACAAAGGACTTACAGTAAAGTGTTACTATAGGATCACTCAGATGGAAGAGGGCTGAGTTTGAGATATGTTTGTGAGTTTTCATCACTCAGAAAGGTTTCTCGGGAAAAGTGAAACCTACTCCCTTTTTTTCTTTTTTCTTTTAAATTGTAATAAAATATACATAACAAAATTTACAATTTTAACCATTTTAAAACTTACAGTTCAGCAGTATTGAGTACATTCACCTTGTTGTGCAACCTTTGCACCATTCTCCCTACCCCACTTTATTAAACTTGTCTTCCTTCTCTATCTCTCCTTCCTTCATTCCTTCTTTTCTTTTTGAGAGGGTCTACATTCTAATTGTTACAAGGTCCACTATGGTTGGACATCTAAACTATAGCCTCTAACCTAGCAGCACTTACGACAGCACTAAAGCTGATATTTTGATTCTCCATCTCTCGTACTGGGTTCCAGACTCACGTGGGGAAGAAAGGAGTGTTATTTGTTGTCTTTATAATACTTCAGTATTAGTGAGTGGACATGCACTTTTCATTCCAAAGATGAATATATAGTGAACATCCTCTGTTTGTCAGGTACCACTTTAGGCACTGGAAACATACCTGTGAACTAGATAGAGTCTCTGTCCTCAAGTAGCTTATGTTGGGGGGCGGAGAGGCTTTTCTGTACAGTTTGATTTTTCTTTTAAACCTTGTCCATACATAATTTTATAATAATAAGTGTTTTAATTACTTAGATAAGGAAGGAACTAACTAGATGGATGGTTAGGATTCAGTAAGTAAAGTGGAAAGTGATAAAAGCAAAGATTCAAAGGCAGGAGAGCAGATAGTGGAGAAGACCAGACAAGAGGGATGAGAGATTAATTAAATCCAAAAGTGACGTAATCAAAGGCCTATTATTTAGGAAGATGAGAGTATGTAGTATGGTTTGGAAGGGGGAAAGACAAGAGTAGATGTGCAGTCATACAGCAGTTCAGTGCAAAAAGAATTAGGCAGAAAAATAGCAATGTAAAAGAAAGAAATCAAGAGATTTCAGAAGAGATCAATACCTAGACCTGAGGAATGAATTTGAGAGGCCAGATGAAGAGTTCTGAGCCTGCTTAATAGGAGAACGACAGCAAACATGTACATGGGAGCCCCCCCATAGAGAAATGAAGACCCCAATGAGTGGCAAAACCTAAGTGCTTATATGCTAGGTTGAACAAAGAATGGCAGTTGTGGAACAGTAACTAAAATATGTAGAGACTGATGGAGATAATTTTTATTTAACAAGGTCTGTTTGTATAGAGTTCTCCCATCCTGGACTCCCATATCTGGTGATAAGGATGTATCTTTCCTCCTGGTGTAGGGAGAGCAGCTCTCACATGTGACTTTCATCTCCTGCTTTCAGAAAGAAAAGAGGAGGTCAGGGTGCCTTTCTTGCTTCTGTTGTTTTTCAGTATTCTTCAGCTCAAAATAATCCTTAGGTCAAATGGCATATTTTGTAGCAGCATAATCCACCACCTTTTAAAACGTGGAGCCTAGAGTAGAAAGGGAGGCAGATACGTACAGCTAATAGTTGAATCAAAAGAGAGAGATAGGGCTTCCCTGGTGGTGCAGTGGTTGAGAGTCCGCCTGCCGATGCAGGGGACACGGGTTTGTGCCCTGGTCCGGGAGGATCCCACATGCCGCGGAGCGGCTGGGCCCGTGAGCCATGGCCGCTGAGCCTGCGCGTCCGGAGCCTGTGCCCCGCAACGGGAGAGGCCACAACAGCGAGAGGCCCGCGTACCACACACACAAAATATATATATATATAATATACTGAGGGCGTCTGGGATGGCAGAGGTGACATTTGCCCAGGCTTTGAAGAGGAGTAGCATTTAGTATGTGGAAGTTAGTAAAAGCAAGTAGGTGAGAAATTGTGGGTCACAGCAACTGGGACCTTTTATGTAGAAGGTGGGTGGTGTGAAGAGGAATAATAATTGAAGGCTGGGGTCAGATTGTGGAGTAGGGGAGTGTATCACCAATTGTATCCAGAGCCAGAGTTCTTTTCCTTTAGCCGGTTTACAGTCAGTACGTTTGAGGGCCACATCCTTGTCGTTGGAACTGATTTTGTTTACTTGTTCTATTCTAGTTTGGAGGCAAACTGGTTACCTTTGCGAGTGTCAGAACACAGCCTCAGCAGGGAGCTGAGCAGCAGCTGCAGCAGCACCACGTGCGCATCAGTCAGGTCGTGACAGAAGAGGAATTCCTTAGCCGGTCAGCCCAACTTCAGCAGGTCGTGCAGTCACAAGGATTTGTCAGTTATTGTCAGAAGAAGATTGATGCTTCTCAGACTGAGTTTGAGAAAAATGTGTGGTCCTTTTTGAAGGTAAAGTTGGTGTTAAGCAATTTTATTTCATTATCTGCAAATTCAGCTATTTCCATCATATTCTAAATCTGTCTTCCTGTTGAAGAAACAATCGAGAGAATGTGATTTGGGGATCTCCTGATGAAATTAAACCATATGGAGAGTACATGACCTAACACTTTATGTCAAGAGTTCTTCCTTCTCTGCTGTGAAAAGCCTAATATGAAATACTTTTTTAATAAGTAAAAAAAATATAATAGCTATTTTTAAGTGAGAGAGACATAACATTCAACAGACCTATTTTAAAATTAGAACATAGAGCTTAGTATAATAAAAACACAGAGTATTTAATTTTTGTAGTAGGTCTAATTAAGGAAAATGGGGAAAGAGGGAATAGGTATAGGGGAGAGAGGTTGGAGGCATTTCTCAATCCTTTTACTGAGTTGCATTTACGACAGTAGAATAATAAATAGAATTTTCCGGTTTGTCATTTTGTATCCATGGGAATATCTATTTCTCAATTCTGTTTTCCAAAGAAAAGAAATCTTGAATGCAATCAGGTTAAATTTATTTTTATATTTTGTGAGTAAGTATTAGTTTTAAGAAAGAGTTTTAGGACATCACATGTTTCACATAATGTGAGTTTTGCACTCATGTAACCTTTGGACGTGACTTTGGTTTTACAAAAATTAGTTTAAAAGTAAGTTTTATTCAACCTGGGTAATTAATTACTAGTAGGCTTACTATTTTAAAAAATAACTTCTTTAGAAAAACTTCTTTGGATTCTCTTATAAACAACCTTTTGGTTGATATAGTAAACTTTAGGTAATTTTAATAATTCTGCTTGGAATTTGAGCAGTTAATTAAAAATTAGGCCTTTAAATGCAATTCTTTGTTTCAAGAATATGTCTTTTTTTAAAGGTAAACTTTGAGGATGATTCTCGTGGAAAATACCTTGAACTTCTAGGATATAGAAAAGAAGACCTAGGAAAGAAGGTAAACTTTTGGAAGAGTTTAAAGGCTGTGCTTACACAAATAAAATATTTATGTAGCATAGGTGTTTTTATTTTTTAAAAAGTTCAACACAGATTGTTTCAAATCATTCAGTAAACATTTAATAAGAATTTATGCTTGGTTGCCAAAGTTTTTCATACACATTGTTAAAGGTGAAATTCCTCATTGTACCTGAATTTAGAAGCTGCTAGAACCACCTTTAATTCAAACTCGATTTAAAGAGCTGTGTCAGGGAGAATTGGGCCTTGAAAGAAAAGAAGCTGTGAACCTCAAACACTGGGAATGACATTTAGTTTTTTAAGAGGAGGTGTAGCCAGCGGCCCTGGAGGAAAGAGGGGGAAACTTAAGAGATCACCCTGCATTCACTACAGCTTAAGTGATGAAAAAGAGGATACTGTTTTGCACCCCCGCTGTTTATGCCTTCAGCCCACAATTCCCAAACTGTTTATTAAGTTGGTCCAGCTCACAAGTAACTAGTAAATATTTTGGAACAAGGGTGTTTTATTCTACTAAACCTGAATAAACAAAAAGCCCAAGTGATTTGCTTAACATTTTAATGTAAAAAAAAAAGATTACTTTTTAAAAAAGGAGGTCATATTCCAGTTTTATAGTTTTCTTCTCAGAGCGGCTTAATAATTATTCCACAATGTTGACATAAACAGCAGTTAAAACACTCTGACTTTGGAAACCTTGAAGGATATATTTAGAATTCTTTGTATAATTTGTATTAACCCTTTGTCATTCTTTGAAAATGACTGAAGTCTTCTATAGTATTGCAGAGTTATCGCATATGCGGGAAAGGTTGGATACTGTGCACTCTGGGCAGTCAGTGCTGAGCTCATTGAAGATTAGTCCCCTTTAATGTCAGATAGACCTGAGCTCACATCACAGCTCCGCTGCTTACTGGTCATGTATCTTTCCTCACTCCTTTAGATTTTTTATATTTAACTTTATTATTAGTCTAAACTTCTTGATGCTATAACGTGGTTTGCAAGAGATTAATATGAAAGTTTTACTGCAAACCTGTTAGCAAAAAATGAGGAAATAAAATTTGATTGTCAAAATACGTCTAGTAGCAGCTCTTTCCATAGTAGGTCTCTGAAGAAATATTTTTTTTAATTATAGTTATTTTATTTAAAAGAAAGTAGAAGAAAACATGCTTGTTTTGAGGTTAGTTTTACAATTTGAATAGCAGAGTAAGATGACGTGTGAGCAATAAAATAGATCCATGTAACTGAAACTAGCACCATTGAGAATCAGTTCTGCAAAAATTTTATTCTTTTCTTAAACATGCTACCCCTGATCTGAATTTTGGATTTTTGCCAATGACAATGGAGTAAGAGGTGAACATTTGCTATATGCCTTGAAATAGAATTCCATTTGGTAGCTGAGTTGTTGTCTTTATTTCAGATTGCTTCGGCTTTGAACAAAGTGGATGGACCTGATGTGGTAAGAGAAGACCTTTAAAAATAGCTACCTTCTAAAATTTTGGTTTAGGTCATAAAGAAGAAAATATAATTTAGGAAATGTGTTTTATTGCTTTACATTGTAAAAACAAATGCTTATTGTAGGCATTTTAATACATGAATAATTCTCTTTAAAATAGCATAAGGTAGAGCTAGTTATAGCTAGTAGAAATTGCTATGTTTGAATTTCACAACAGAGGTAAAATGAAATCAGTGACTGCTCAGATACTTAACGTTAAGCCCTTTGTTGCTGAGGGACATTTGGCAGGAAAGAAGTGTTAGGTCTTAGCAGTAATGGCTCCCTGCTTTTCCTCTAATGATGTTCCTCAAATAAATTTACTTAGTGTTGCTTCTTATGATTAAACTAGCTCTGAACGTTGTTGGTTGGGTCTTTTGTCTTCCTTGTTCACTAATAACCTTTTAATGCTACATTCTTCACTTTCCTCTGTCATTGTTTTGTGTACCAAAGGCTCTTAAAGACTCTGACCAAGTAGCACAGAGTGATGGGGAGGAGAGCCCTGCTGCTGAAGAGCAGCTCTTGGGAGAGGTACTTATTTTTCTCATTTTTAAGTACATTGGGAAAATATGTGATATTTGTTCATCTCACATTGAAATATGGAAAATTTTCTTGACTACTTGTTCCAAAATAAAGCTGGAGTTTTCTTAGAGATGTTTAAGGTAGAAGTCTGTTTACTAATTTGATAGAAGTATCATCTCTAAAATTTTTAGTTCTCTGACCTAGCTTCTGGATTATATGGTTTAAAATTAACAGCTGATGTGAGATTGACTTAGTTTGGTCAGATGCATATCAAGATGTCAAATTGAAAAGATACTTTATTCAGAAATCCACATTGCATTGCATGTAAAGGTAATGTTTTTTCTTGACACATTAATATTTACAACTCACTCTCAGTGGCATAAGCTTCTGAATTAATCTTGAACTTTGAGTCCAAGTAAAGAATATTTCACTAAATAATCTGATCGTCCTGATTCACTATAAATGCATCCTGAGTTGTAGTGACAATTTTTATAACTAGGTAAAAAGAGTCCTTGAAAACAGAGTTGTATCATTAATTATTTTCCTTTTAATTTTCTGAGTTTTTTTAAGCCACTAATATATAATTCTATAATTTACTTTTCTTGCTTTCTAATTATATTTCATCTTAGAAAATTAATCAACAAGTTCTTGTTTCTCATCTCATATTTGACTTTTTCATTATTCTTTGTGATATGGGTATATTCTGATTATATAAAGTTTCTTACAACCTCTTACTAAGTTATAATTCCTCAGTAAACAGACTATTACAAGATGATTATTAAAAATCCTTAGAAGTGGATCTTGTAACATTTATTTAACTCAGGAATACAGGATATGGGTAAAATCTTGCTGAAAATTTGAACTAATTTTGGGAATACATAGAATTGTAGGATACATTAAAGAAACGTACTTTCATTTATATACAACTGGACTAACTGTATTATCAAAGAGAGGGCCATTTGTAAATACACTTGTGAATTAATAGGTAAATATATATTTAACAAAACAGTAGTCATCAATGTGTGCTTTCAGAATATTTGAAAAAATGTTGTTTAAGGTGGTAATATCTTCCCCTTGATGATGCTATTATTATGTAAAATAAAACATAGTAGCTTACACACTAAAGATAACCAGCACATAATAAGTTGTGCATTTTTTCACTTTATGTATATTTCAGAAGTCCATATATAAAAGTTTATTAGTTGCTTTTTGAAAGCAAATTTGAAAAATTGTTAAAAGATTTTTTTGATAAGTTTGTTAGTGAATATAATCAGATCAGTATCTGATTTATTCCTCAGTATGAATAACAAGTTTTACAATTTTTTTTTTTTTTTTTTTTTTTGCGGTATGTGGGCCTCTCACTGTTGTGGCCTCTCCTGTTGCGGAGCACAGGCTCCGGACTCGTAGGCTCAGTGACCATGGCTCACGGGTCCAGCCGCTCCGCGGCATGTGGGACCTTCCCGGACCGGGGCACGAACCCGTGTCCCCTGCATCGGCAGGCAGACTCTCAACCACTGCACCACCAGGGAAGCCCAGTTTTACAATTTTTTAATTTCAGTTTTTAAATTCTAAAATGCTTCTCTTTTGTTGGGGAGAGAATTAAGGTTATAGTTATTCTCCTGTAATAGTTAGTATTAACTAATTAAGCATTATTAACAGATGATGCTCTACTGTGCTCTACACTAAAATTATCCAATTCAAAAATGCTCCTGACTTTGAATTCTAGGCACTAACATTCAGATGTGTAGGTAACACGAGCACAGAAGATAGATATTTTATCTCATGTAAGACAGATGTGTTTTTTCTTTTAATTTCTCTATAATCTCTGACACATTTTATTTTTTGTCGTCTTTTGAATTTTTATGCATAGAAGAGAAAGCATTTAAAGTATTTGCCAGCAGTATGCCTCCGTTATATTTCTTTTCTTCTAAAGAAAAAATATTGAATTTATTTTTACTCAGTCTTACAAGTAGTTTCAGAAATTTGTAACAGAACTGTATATATTTTTACCAGACCAACCTGCTGTTCCAGGTGTGACTAATTTAAGAGAACACAAACTCTCTAATTGAATTTTAGTATATTTATAAATAATCTGTTTATATTGCATTTATATAAGGACGCCAGGTGGTTTTCTTTTTTTCACGACTGAGTCAGTTAAAACTGAAAGACTCTTATAACTATACCTATTAAGACAGAATTTTTAGATGTGTTGAAACAAGGTTGTTTTAAGATCTAAATTAGAAAAATGTAAAAAAAGAAAAAATGATGTAAATATAGTATAATTTAAAACATCTTGTGGGACTTCCCACAAGTGGGAAGTGGCTAAGATTCTGTGCTCCCAATGCAGGGGGCCTGGGTTCAATCTCTGGTCAGGGAACTAGATCCCACATGCTGCAACTAAGAGTTCGCATGCCTCAACTAAAGATCCCTAACGCAGTAATGAAGATCCTGTGAGCTGCAACTAAGACCTGGTGCAGCCAAATAAATAAATAAACATTTAAAAATAAATAAAACATTTTGTGTGTTTCAAGCTACTGTTAGTTGAGGTATCTAAGAAAACAAAAATTCTTCAGCTTCAGTATCTTCTGAGCTCCCAATATGGATATGTACACTTAAGTTTGTTTAACATTATTTCTGAGGACTTTGGATTTTATTTATGATTGTATAATGAGAGTTAATACTTAATGAAATCATAGTTCTTAGTTTAAACTTGGATCTGAGAAATTTTCTGGGATAACTTGGCATGTCATCTAGTCAGTAAGTGAATAATCATATTTAAATTTTGTTTTGCTGGTAAATTATTCCAGTTTCATCTGGCTAAATTGCTGCCCTTTTCATCTCCTTAGCGCATTAAAGAGGAAAAACAAGAATCTGAATTTCTACCATCAGCTGGAGGAACATTTAACATCTCCATCAGTGGGGGTAAGAATCTGTTGGTTTTGATTTCTAATTTCTTTTAACCATTTGAAAGCAAATAGTCCCTGAGTTTAAGTTAGAAACGTTTTGTCACAGGTGGTAGAGGGTTGAAAAGAACTCAGTTATCATTTAGTACATGTAATCACTACCTTAAAAATGATGGTATGATCTGAAACCTATGTGATAGAAACTGTAAATGATCTTTATTATTACATTTTAGGCAATCTGGAAAATATGTTATTCTACCTGATTTTACTTATATGTATCTCAGTATATTTCCATAGATATCAACAGCTTGTGTTAGAAATTAATCCACCAGTAATATTCAGAAATCAGCATTGTGTTCTCCATTGTGTGTGTATGTAAAAATTCATAGGTGTAGTGTTTTTTTCTTGTAACAAATAACTTTAACTTGGGTGTGTTATTTCTTTATTGCAGATATTGATGGTTTAATTACGCAGGCTTTGCTGACGGGTAACTTTGAGAGTGCTGTTGACCTTTGTTTACATGATAACCGCATGGCTGATGCCATTATATTGGCCATAGCAGGTGGACAAGAACTCTTGGCTCAAACCCAGAAAAAGTACTTTGCAAAATCCCAAAGCAAAATCACCAGGGTATGTTATTTTAAAAATAAACAAACAGCAGCATTTGTTTATAAAAGTAAAGCACTCTTATTATAGATAATTGAGATTCAGATAACAGTAAAGAACAAAAAAACCCACCCATAATTCCTTGACCCAGAAATAGTTATTGTTGATAGCTTGGCATGATTATCCCAGTTTTTGTTGTTTACATATGTAATATTTTAAATGAAATACTTTTATTGTAGAAAAGTTAGAACATAGAAAATGTTAAAGATAATAATTTTAATACCCCCTAATTCTTCCATCAGATTGGTACATATCCTTTTGTATCTCTTTCTATGTATTTGTAGAATTTTTAAAAACAATCAATTATACAGGTATATATGTGTGTAGTTTTACGTATAAATATTGTCACTTACATTGTAATCATTTTCCCGTATCATTTAAAGATTCTTACAAAAATTTTTAAATTGCTCTATAATATTCTATAGTAGGGATTTATTATTTCTCTTATTTGGGGATGTTTAGGTAGTTTCTAATATTTTCCTAATGTAGTTGAGATAGCAGTAAACATCCTTGTTGTGCCTAAAGATTTGTGTGAATTTCTAATTGTTTAATGAGGCTGTAGTCCTAGGAATGGAATTTCTGGTGCAGAGGGTCTGTACATTTTTAAGCCCCTGCTTGATGATATTAAATTTCTTTCCATGAAAGTTGTCCCAGTGTTCAGTCCCAGCAGCTTTGGTTGCTGTCAGTGTCCCCAGCCTTGTCTTGTGTCACTCCCTCCCCTGTTATCTTTTAGCCACACTGGCTGCCTTTCAGTTCCTTACACACTCCACGTGCCTTTCTCTCCCAGGCCTTTGCCCCTAGTGTTCCATTGGTCGGCAGTGTTTTTTCCTTCTCGATGAAATTAATTCTGACTTCATATCTTAAATGTCTGTATGCTCAGAAAGCTTTTCCTGATCCATCAGACTAAAAGTCATGTCCTCCTGTTAAATGTTTTGGTAACACCCTATAGTTCTCCTTCTCAGCATTTTATAAAACATGTTAGTGTGATTTTGTTGTTGTTGAGGAAAATATCTTTTATGTCAGTTGGTTTAAGGATATACTTCGCTTTGCTGCTACTTTATTTTTCATGAAATACTGTGAGTAGTAGTTTTGAAAGATTGATTGATTAGCCAGAGTTAATTTTTATCAATATACCAAAAGCTTTTAATTCTCCTTTTGTTTTCCTTTCCTAAGCTAATTACTGCAGTAGTGATGAAGAACTGGAAAGAGATTGTCGAGTCTTGTGATCTTAAAAATTGGAGAGAGGCTTTAGCTGCAGTATTGACTTATGCTAAACCAGATGAATTTTCTGCCCTTTGTGGTAAGAAAATGAGCTTTATATTTATATTATGTATATGGCATGGTATATTGTAAATAAAATTAATGGCAGATTTTATTTAGAAATTTTTGTAAACCTACTAATAACAGATAAGAAAACGAAGTTCTCATCTGAATGCTTTTCTCAGTTATTATTAACTACGTTGCTTCTCCATACCTACTAGTCATTTTTTTAAATAATATTATTTAATGATATTCGTTTCAGACAGACCAAACTGAGACTCTTGCTTCTGCCACTAACTAGCTATATGACCTAGGAAAAATTAATTTCTAAGTCTTAGTCTTTTCATATGTAAAATGGCATATTATCAGCTTTCACTTAATAAATGTTAGCTTGATAAAATTAATAATTATAACATTTGAGTAGAAATTACCATTAAAGGCCATGACTGAACTGATGACTAAGGAATAGTATTCATTATATACAAGAACAGAAGCTTTAGGCTGCTAGTATAAAAATGAACAACCTTGAAAGTTTTATGAGAATGTAAAACTTACAAGATATTAACTTTCTATCATAAATAATTTAGAGTAGTCTAGCTATCATTGATGTTTATTCCAAATGTGCCATATTTTAGTCCACTGCTTACAAAAGCACCAGACATGATGAAATGCAGTTAAATGTTCATTAGGATTTTTCTGTTCAAATATTTTTCCCACTTTTAATTTTTTCTAATATAATAAATATAAACCCATTCTACAGCTAGGTATAGAATCTTGTGAAATTGTTTATTATATAAAATTTGTCACTCATTTTCCACTCATTTAACAAATAAATATTTACTGAACATTTACATGACAGTGATTTTATTTCTGCCTGCTACTCATTGGTTATGAAGTTTGATCCATACCTCTGAAAATATTATTGGGCTGCTCATGACCTCATACACAGATTGTCTTGTATATAATCTTATTTGTTTTCCTCTTGATCTATAGATCTTTTGGGAACCAGGCTTGAAAGTGAAGGTGATAGCCTCCTGCAGACTCAAGCATGTCTCTGCTATATTTGTGCAGGGAATGTAGAGAAACTAGTTGCATGTTGGACTAAAGCTCAAGATGGAAGCAATCCTTTATCCCTTCAGGTTAGTATCTTTGAAACAAAAGGTGCTTCCTTTCTAGTACTGTCTTTCACCCTATTTATATTCTAGAGATTGATTTGTTCCAGAAGTTCATTGCTTTCACCCTACTTAATTACGTTTTAGAATCTCTTTTGCTGGATAATTATGTGTATTTATTGCTATGTTTGGAGAGGCAGAGTTTGAGATGATGGGATGGTAAAATGGGAATGCAACTGTTTGTGAGAACCAAGTTGTGATATGGTAGTTACTGAGGGAAGTAAGTGGCAAGAGCATGAAAACAGCCATAGAGTTTACCTCTTTTCCTCCTGCTCCTTTCTCTGCCTCCAGTGATCCTGTGTGCCTTGGGCAAAGAAATGGTGTGAGGTAAGGAATGGGAGGGGTCCCCAGTACCAATGGACAGTCTTCATGGTTCGGGGAAAATGAAAGAGCTAAATGGGATCCCGTGCAGCACTAATACATGGGCAAGAGAGGAAGTGAAAAACATGGGGACTATTCTCTGGCGCTGAGTAACTATATATTTAGATTTTTTTATTCCTAAGCAGTTAGTCAGCAGTCTCAAGAAATTTCTAATGTTTCTTTTTGTCTCTGCAGAGAGATTTTCTCAGTATGGTTGTTGCTTTAAAGATCACTATTGAAACCAAAAGTCTTGTAGGAATCAAGGTTTTTCCTTCTAAGTGCTTCTGAGAGAAAACACACTTGTTTTCACACTTCTGGATTGGTGTACTTATGAAGGGCAGATGGGATATTCTTGTACTTTATACCTGAAGCATAGCTCTCTAGTGTTGAAAGAATAGGTATTGAAGAGCATTATGAGAAACTTCGGGTTGAAATGCTAAGCCTGTTTGGAGGCTTAGTAGTACTATTTTTATAGTATACATAGTATAATAGTATAATATTTCGTCTTATACATTCTGGAACCCAGTTTCTGCCTTCAGACATCAGCCTGTCACTTTCACTTTGGATATTTGCCTGTTTTAGCTCAGGAGACAAGTCTCTGGCAAGTTAAGGATGTTTGGGAGAAGATGGTAACCTATGCCTTAACCATGAGTAGGAGACCTTCCTCCTCGCTTTTTCAGTTACCTAAATGGTGGTCAACTCTTGCAGACCTTCTTAATATTGGTGATAATAGGTACCGTACTTTTGGTAGGCTTTGGAAATCTTAGTAACTCCTTCTCTTTTCCTGCTTCCTCTCAGTACACATCTTGGTATCATTGTCTGTTTCTCCTTCACTCTCCTTTTTCTCATTTAGGATCTGATTGAGAAAGTTGTCATCCTGCGAAAAGCTGTACAACTCACCCAAGCCATGGACACTAATACTGTAGGAGTTCTTTTGGCTGAGAAGATGAGTCAGTATGCCAATTTGTTGGCAGCCCAGGGCAGTATTGCTGCAGCCCTGGCTTTTCTTCCTGATAACACCAACCAGGTAATTAGAACTGGCCATTTTTCTTCTTTGAATGTGTGAGTAAGGTGAGTTCAATAGATAGCACTCAGTATGAAACATAAATGTACTAGTAGGTGGAATGATTTGGAGCAGTTGAATTTCTGTCACCTAATAGGTGAATATTATTGACACGTCTTCAAGGGTAATTTCACGTGTATTCAAGTATTCAAGGCAGAGAAAACTACATCACATTCCTAATTTAGTGTCCTTATTTGGTGTGCAGTAAAACTTGGGCTTTTTCATGATACTTGTTTCAATTCAATAAGTGACTGAATATGTAGTGATGAATAGGATTGCCAAGATCCTTTCCCTGAAGGAGTTTCCAAACTCAAAATGATAACAAGTATACATGGGATTCCAAAGTGATAAGGACAATGATAGAGGTAGTGGGAGCACAGAAGAGGGAAATCTAAACCCAATAGTGCAGCATGGGTGGAAGCTGGGGTGGGGAGTGAGGAAGATTTTCCACAAGTAGGATATTTCTGCATTGTGTATCTGCTAGAGCTTAATTCGGAGGCTTTTCTTATTTCTGTACTTTTTGTTCTAAACTTTATTCTGTTTTTGACGAAACTTTTTAGTTAATTGTTTTCAGTATTTTGTCTGTTCTAGGGAATTGTCAATAAATTTCATTGAGTAAAAATACTTTTATCTGTGTTCCAGGACTGTGGAGGTATGACTCTCTAGTTGGTTTTGTATACACTTGTATGTAGGATCCAGCTCACGTCTTTCTGAATTGTTAATGAGAATATTAAGTAGAATAGAAACAAAGTCTTTATCTTTATAATGACTTTGGTATAATAGTTTTATAGGATTTTTTACTTAATAAGGTCTTATTATTATATTGAAGTATAAGACCCTTTATCTTAAGACTAACTTACTCTAAGACTTTTAGACCTTCTGGCCTGAGAATTAAACTTTATTTTTAATACTGTTTATAATCACATACATTTTCTATACATTATTCTTCATGCTTTTCTTTGGACTTTTAAAGAACAGTCTTTACGCAAAACTTGTAATTTTGATGTTACTTCCACCTGTATATCTCAGTATACCCCTAGTATTTTCTGGGGAATATTTCCTGAGACTTTGTAATATCATTATAATATATAGTTCCCCTCCATAAAAGGCAGGTTTACCTAAGTATACCTACAAAATTTAAATGGTGTGTTTAAACCTTTAATGAATTTATAGAAATGTATAATTTTTCTAGATATTAAATGAATTCTTGCTGAAACATTTTAACACATTGCTTTTTTGTTGTTGTTTGGTAATAACTAGAACATGTATATGGTAAACTCATACTTACTATAGATCTATGTAATTATAGATCTGTGTGAGCTACCCTGAGTTTGACATCTTAACTTTTATTTCAAGCATCTCTTTTTTTATTAATTTTCATGTCTTTCATAGATCACCATTTTCTTCCATCACCATCTTTAGCAGTTGATTCTCTTTTGGAGCCTTTTTTCCCTGCAGAGAAACAAAGTTCTATTTTTTCAGCTGCTTTTGTGATTTGTGAGCATTACTCAACTGCAAGAGAAACAGCAAAAGAGCAGTGATGATAAGTGACATTGATCTTGCATACTACCATGTGGTAGGCATAATTCAAATCCCTGCCTCAGTTAAATTACAAGTTACACTGTATATAATGGACCTTTGGTGTCAGTCTTGAGTATTAGAAACCATGATGTCAGACCCTAATGTGCCAGGGTTTATCGCATAATATACAGCATATGAACAAAAATCATATGAATGATCAAGCTTACTTTAAGAAGATCAACATGCTGTCATATATAGTTGGGTGAACTCTTAACAATTTGCTTTGCTTTCTTCCATTGCTTCTTATAGCCAAATATTGTGCAGCTTCGTGACAGACTTTGTAGAGCACAAGGAAATCCAGCACCAGGACAACAGGAGTCACCTAAAATTCCTTATGAGAGGCAGCAGCTGCCCAAGGGCAGGCCTGGACCAGTTGCTGGCCACACACAGATGCCAAGAGTTTCAGCTCAACAATATTATCCCCATGTGAGTGATATGGTCCAGATTAAGTAGGAACATTTATATATTTCAAATTGGTGGTTTTAGTTTCTTGAGTAAGAGACCAGTGATAAAACTAGACAATGTATTATTTTAATGGTTATAGTTTTTCTGATCTTGAAAATAGCACTTATGATGTTTTTAAAAATTATCCCTTTGATCTAGTCAAATAATTTACAAACTAGGTAAAATTAATTTAAGCTCTCTGGGGAGATTTCTTCTTATTTCTCCATCACTCAAACTTAAATTACACATGTACATCTGTTCTTGAAATTTTTACAATTTGATTCATCTAACAAACTGTGAGTAAAGTAGTGGGAACAATTTTGTGGGTAATTTGGTCAATTTTTTTAAACGTTTTTAGAAAATAGTCTCTTTTTAAGTATTATTTTCTGAGTCATTAGTGTGGTTTTACTATGTCTTCTGTATCAGCACAGTAAAGAGTATCCAGAATACAAACATTTTTTTGGACAACTTTATATTAGAGAAAAGTGAGTGACCAAAGGTATATGAAGTTGTAGGTCATGGGGAATGTAAAGATGATTAATTTTTATTAATTAACTAATTTATTTATTAAATTAAAATTGCCAAATGGTTAGTGGCATAAAATGTGACCTCTTATTGTCTTTTACTATTTCATGTAGAAACTTATATTTCCAGACCAGCAGATAACCTTCATGTTCTTAAATAAAAAGTATATTTTCGTAAGTAATAAATGGTCTTGACTGATAACAAAGTTAGTAGGTACTCTGCCCATTTTATTTATTTATTTATTTTTGAGATGAAACTACCTCGATGGCAGTCTCTCTTATTTATTTATTCATTTATTTTTGGCTGCGTTGGGTCTTTGCTGCTGCGTGCAGGCTCTCTCCAGCTGTGGCGAGCGGGGGCCATTCCTCGCTGTGGTGCCTGGGCTTCTCACTGTGGTGGCCTCTCCCAACGCGGAGCAGGGGCTCCAGGCACGCGGGCTCAGCAGCCGTGGCACACAGGCTCAGCCACTCTGCGGCACACGGGATCCTTCTGGACCAGGGCTTGAACCCGTGTCCCCTGCACTGGCAGGCGGGTTCCCAACCACTGCACCACCAGGGAAGTCCCTCTGCCCATTTTAAAATAGAACAAATTGCTGATAGAATTGATGGGGTCATTTTTACATTTTGTAGCAAAAGTAATCATAAAACCATGAAAAACTAAATTAAAAAAAATTCATGCTCTTTTGTCTATTATGCTTTTGATTGCTACTTAATCAGGATAGATTACATTTGAATATAATTATAACTATACTACTCTCTGTTTTATTTTTTCGTTCATTTGACAAATATGAATTTAAGGGCCTGTCTTTATTCTCCCTGTTGAGGGTATATTGGTAAGCAAAACCAAATTCCCCACTCTTGTTGCTAGACTTAGAAAGTGTATGACATGGATAGGGCAAATCAGGTGATGGCTGGGAAACTGAGAGGTGGAGAAGTCTAGCGACTAACCAGAGTTTTAAGACATAGAGCTTGAATTTGTCAGCATGGCTAGTTAATGGTTAACAGGATTGGAACTCCTAAGCTAAGCACCTTGAGTTTGACCTCACTGTGTCAAGGCACTGAAGTAAGGCATTCTCTACATTGGGAGAAGAGAATTTACTCCTTATGTCCTTGGGTTTAATCTATCTTTCTGGGAAAACGTAAAAACCTTGAAAGGCTTTTATTATACTGTGACTTAGCAGTCTCATACTTTAAGAAAAGGAAAACAAATTCAGTCATAAATTACGCAGTGATTTTTCTTGATTAAAGCTTATGATATGTTGAATGAGGACAGTGGCTTGTGGTTTTAAAGGCATGCTTATAGGCAGGAGTAAAGGGATTTCTGAAAGGGAAGCCAACTGAGTGGGAGTTCTCCTCCTACTACACCAGCACATCTTTGCTATTAATTGTTTATATGATAGAGTTTCTTCTACAAAGATTTACTTAACAAAAAATATTCTGATGGCTTAAAAACATTTTTTTGAAAACCTCTGGACTCCAGGGTAAGCAACGTGGTGTAGTGTAGCAAACACTGGCCTGGGAATCAGGAGACCTAGAATCCGTCCTAGTTCCATCATCAACAAGTTATATGGACTTCAGCCAGCCCCTTCATTTCTCTGGGCCTTGGTTTTCTCAATGGTAAAGGGTGGGGATTAGATTGGATGATCTTTAATATGCTCTGATTGTATGATTCTAAGCCTCATATGGAACTAACATAATTTTTGTGGCTCTAATGAAATCCGGAAAAGGGAGCTTATAGTAATATGTTTACGGATCTAATAGTAGCATGAATACAATTAGTGCTTCAAAAATCACTTTTTCACTCAATTACCTTTTTTTTTTTTCCAGAATGTCTTCTTTCCTTCCCTACTTACAGAACTTACCTTTTCCCACTTACTCTTGACACTTGAACGGCATTGTTCTTTCTGCTTTGATTTAGTTTTCATATTGGTTTTTCTACTACCTCCCTTCCCCTGTTCTGTTATGAAAGGTGTTTTTTTCTTTTGGAATCCCAGCTACCTTGAAAGCAATTGCCTGGCTAATGTGTGCTATCTTGCTGTTCTTATTTTTTGCTTTGCATCTGGCTATTAATGCCTGTTGGGTTTTTTTTTTCTTCTTTTAACATTTTCATGTTTTATGTTCTGTGATTGGTATTTCTTTGTTCAATTCAGGTTAGAATTGCCCCCACTGTCACTACCTGGAGTAACAAAACTCCTACCGCCCTTCCCAGCCATCCACCTGCAGCCTCTCCCTCTGATACACAGGTATATCCTTCATTATTCCTCTTTGAGCAGAATTCTGCTCACCTAAATATATAGTTATATATTCTCTACCCACCTCCCTTAAGTTCCCCTCCCCCCATCTGTCTATCTGCTTATTGCATTTTAGTGCCTTTAGGATGCAAGAAGCAGTTTTTAGCACAATTAATTTATTTTCTTATCACTCTCCTCTTCTTTTGCAGTTCTAAATTGACTTGACTAGAAAAACATCAAACAAGGTTCTATCAATGGTTTAAATCTGATTTCACTGAATATTTTTTCCTTTCTTCTTCTTCTTCCTCCTCTTCTTCTTCTTTTTTTTTTAGCATCGTAGAGAAGATAATATCTCCTTGTAGCATTTATACTTAATATTTTCGAAGCATAGTCGTGGATGGACTTCAATAGAGATGGAAAATCCTAGTGACTTACTATAAATATCATAGATCCTATTTTATGAGGCTGTTAGCATCTCTTGCCATTCATTGTTATTATTACTTTGGACCTGTCTAATCTTTAAATCACACAAAATGTGTTGCTCAGAAAATGTGTCTTGAAGAAGATAGTATGCACAAAATGCAATTTTTTTACACAAAATTTTTTTTTAACTACATTTCAAAGATTATAAATCCATCTGGTAAGATACTTGGTTCCAAATGTAATCCTCCTTTTTACCATATTCTCATTTCCTAGGGAGAAAATCCTCCACCTCCAGGCTTCATAATGCATGGGAATGTTAATCCAAATGTTGCCACAGCTCAGCTTCCCACATCTCCTGGTCATATGCACACCCAGGTACCACCTTATCCACAGCCACAGCGTAAGTAGTGTGACCCTGAAGTCCTGTCACAGCAGCATGTCTTGTCTTATCTAGTGTAGTAACTGTTTACTTTGAAGCTCCAAAGCCATGATCAAATCAGTTTTAACAAGTAAAAAAAGAACCATTCTGTGTAGGACTTGAGTCCTTGCTGTAGCAAAGCATGGTTTCCCTGCGAGGCATCCTGAATCAACATGCTAGGAAACAGCTCCTGTGTCAGTCCATTCAGAACAGTTGGCTCTTATTCCTGAGCCTGTTAAAGCGAATCAATTGTCCCATGATTTTGGTATAAAAAAATAGAATTTTAGAAATTATTTAGTACAT
Organism: Monodon monoceros; assembly: GCF_005190385.1. Classification (NCBI taxonomy): domain Eukaryota; kingdom Metazoa; phylum Chordata; class Mammalia; order Artiodactyla; family Monodontidae; genus Monodon; species Monodon monoceros. The sequence continues at coordinate 40,049,289 of NW_021703777.1, forward strand.
ATTCTTTTCCTTTAGGCAAGATGATGCAAACCATTTTTGGAAAATTGGTTCCAAGGGGCATTTGTTGTCATCTTCCATTTATTTAATTTTTTTAGGAAACAGACTATTTTTTAGAGCAGTTTTAGGCTCACAGCAAAGTTGAGTGGAAAGTACAGGAAGTCTCGGTATACCTCCTGCCTCCATGCACAGCCTCCCCACCACAGACATCGTGCACCACGGTGGTCCGTTTGTTACAGTCAGTGAGCCTACACTGACTCAGCATTTTCGCTCGGAGTAGTTTATCTTAGGGTTCCCTCTTGGTGTCAGACACTCTGAATTTTGACAAATGTATAATAATGACCTTTCCCCATTGGCTTTCATTTTTTTTAAGAAACTACACTTGCAAAGTAAAACATCACCTCTATTTTAAAATTTAAAATAAGCAAAAATGCAAACCTCAGAGTGGACAGTTATATGACTGAACAACTACTATAAAACACGAGGATGTTACCTAGCAAGATCTAATCTTAACGAGCGTGTTCTGTGCTCATAAGATGGGTGTTCTTACTTAACATGAGTACAAATTTGATACAGCTTTTCACTCAGCGCTCAGCGTGAAAGTACTGTCTTCAGAGTAGGATGAGCACAGTTCTGTTAGATTCCCTCTGCAGAGGTTCATATTCTGCCCATGGTCACACAAAAGGTAATGGTATCTGGGTTCAGGTCTTTGCATTAAAACATTAGTTGGCTGTCTGATTGCTTACTAACCAACTTTGTACAGTGTAAGAAATATAATGATTGTCTTGTCAGGGATCATACAGAGTTGCTTATTAATCTGGAACTGTGCTCAAACCCAGAATTTGAGTAGCTGATGATTTTACTAGATGTTGGAGAAGGTATCTGATTCATAACAATAGTGCTCACCCTACAGTTGTTATGGTGGAAGAGGTCTTGAGCTGCCACCAAGCTCCCTTAACTTTTACTGTAAAGGGGACTGCTTTGGATGTGTAATTCCTGCATGGCTCCATCTGATGGCTAGTAGGTGTCACTGCAGTCTTCACGGGAACAGGATGTCTCAGAAAAGGGTCAGTCTTCTGGTTCTTGGGTCTGATGACTCAAAGATTTTCATAGCCAGCAGCAGTCTGGAGATGTCAGGGTTCAAAGACTGGATCCAGTGACTTTTGGTATAGTTAGGGCATCCAGACTATCAAAAGCATAACCTGTTTTAAGTGGGTAATGTTTGGTTGTAGCTTATTATTAGAAGAATTGAAAATAATTTCCATAGAATGAGATAACTTTGGTTTTCTGTTGCTGTCTGAATAAATTAGTAACTAATTAAAATTTCTGTTTCTTCTCCTTGGTGTAGCTTATCAACCAGCCCAGCAGTATTCCTTCGGAACAGGGGGGTCAGCAGTGTATCGACCTCAGCAACCTGTAGCTCCTTCTGCTTCAAACGCTTACCCTAACACCCCGTACATATCTTCTGCTTCTTCCTATTCTGGGCAGTCTCAACTATACACAGCACAGCACCAGGCCTCTCCACCTACCTCCAGCTCCACTGCCTCTTTCCCTCCTCCTCCTTCCTCTGGAGCATCCTTCCAGCATGGCGGACCAGGAGCTCCACCGTCATCTTCAGCTTATGCGCTGGCTCCTGGAGCAACAGGTACACTGCCTGCTGCCGGCGAGCTGCCTGCATCCCAGAGAACAGGTCTGCGCTTGAAAGGGACTTGGTTTGGCTCCGTCTTTTATTTTTTCGTGATCACGTGGGTGGATGGAGGGGAATTATTTCTAACTGTAAACTGGGCAATGTGAGGTATTGATTTAATTGTATAACAAATTCTGAATCTATTTCTAAAAGTGTGATTTTCCCATAATGAACTTTAGTTGCTAAATGAGGAAAGCTTTAGAGCTTTAAAAGGGTAAGAGCATATAATCTGCCATTGAATTTAAAATAAGCAGTAAGAAATTAGTTGGCCAGATAAGTGGGGGTTGGAACTAGATTTAATTGACACTTATTTCTTTGCCAGAGTAAAACAATGCTCTGTGTTCTTCCTGAATTTTCAGATTTTAAGAAATGAGGCTGTACAAATTTTGTAATTATGTTTGTTTGTAAAGGTGAGCAAGGATCTCGACATGTGTATTGAAAGGAAAAAAGTGAAAGAATGCAACTCTGACAGAATCTCTAAGACAGCAGAAAGTATACAGTAGTGCAGAGATTCTCTCCATTAGGACAATTCTACCCTCACAAACATTTTGGCAATTTCTAGGCATTTTTGTTGTTGTTGGCAGTATAGTTCTGCCTGAAATTTTCTAATTAAAATCATAATTTAAAATTATTTTTATAGTAAACACACATTTTATAAATTCTTTTTATCTTTCATGTTACAATTAAAGTATTCTATTAATTTTTTATAAGTAGGTAATATTATCTGATTTTCATGTTAGGATTGTAAAAGGGACCTCAGAAGTATTACAAAAAGAGATCAATGAATCGGGGCAAGAACCACTAACATAGTAAAGAATTCAGACTTTGGAATCAGACTTCCTGTGTTTGTATCACAGCTTCACTCCTTTCTAGTTATGTGACCTTGAGTAAGTTACTTAACTTTAAGCCTCAGTTTCCTCATAATAATAATAGTATGTACTGATAAGCTTATGAAGAGATTGAATGCATTAGTACATTTAGAGCATTTGGGGACAGTGACTGCAAAGTTAGCTGTGATAACACATCGCTCAAAATTAGAGCTCTGTTCCTTTTTTTTTTTTTGTCCCTGGTTTAATGTATACTTGTTACTAAGGGTATTTGAAAATAGTTTCCCTTTCAGATTATAATTGATGGTTTTAAACTAGAGGGGCAAGGAGTGAGTCTTGCTTTCTAATACTGAAGTTATTCCTGGAAGTCCCAGTATATGTTGTTCTCTTTTTATCTGCTAAGTAGTAGCTTTAATAACTGAAAACACTGAACATATAATAGGATTTATTGAGGAAGTATTTTTTTTCTTGGAAGTCTTATGGATCCAGAATTATACACATATCTCCTCTCTTCTTTGATATATAATACTAAAGTCCAAAGTACCAAAAATCATACACACAATATGTATCAGCCTTTACTGCACAAATAAAATTTGTATAATTTTCAATACAGATATTTCAGTAGGTTGATATTTAGAGAGGAGTGTTAATTCAATTGTAGAGTTCAAAAAATTACCTTTTAAAACCTGGATGAGTGAAAACAGTATATATTCTGAATAGTTGGGTAGTAGCTTGAGTGAAAGATGGATTCAAGTAAATCCCCACATAAGAAAGTGGTACAGTGAAGTAGGAAAGTGAATTATCATTTATTGAACATACATTGGACATGTACCAGCACTGCCGTATATTTTCTTTTTTCTCATAACCATGAGAAATAGGAATAATTATTTTTTTAAAAATTGTCATGAGGAAGCTTGAGTTTCCTAGGGTTATGTATAATGTTTTCATGATTGCACAGTGATAGTCTCCAAGTTGAGATACAACTGAGATACCCCAGTCTCTCAGTCTTCAGAGCCCATGTTCATTATTCTTTACCAGATAGTCTAGTCCTGATGAAAGGGGTAGAAATAGCTATCAGTGTTGGAATTACAGAAACATTTAGTATCACTATTTTAAGCATTTGTTACTTCATCATCTAAGTTAAATATTTGTATGGGTATTTTTTTCCTCCTTAAGCTAAAGGGCATTTGGCCATATAATAAAGTCTTTGCTTATGTACAAAGTAACAGTGTTCTAACCTGGCTGAGAAGCAGAGTAACTAATAGGAAGATGAAGCCATACATTTTTCAATACTCAGCATGCACTAAGCTAGCTGCTTTGTTACCTCTTGCATGTTAGTAGTCCCTGTATTTTAATTAACAGTTAGAGCTTTACCTTATTTTTATTTTTTGATTTCCTAAAAAGTTTGTTTAGGTTATACAGATAACTGTGACTAAAAGTTTTATCTTTGTTCTAATATGTCTTAGATTATTATATCATGGTTTTCTACGGGACTTGGAAATTCCACTTATCCGGTGGATTCTTCTTGATAGACACTAGGATTTTCAAGCCCTGTAACTATTAGTGAACCAAAAACTTATGTGCCTACTGCTCAGAGAAACTCATGTTGCAATCATCAAAACATTCATTCAGTAAATTCTTAATGAGAACCTGTTCAGTCTATAATCAGAATTATTCTAGGCACAGGTAGGAAGGCAGAAAAGTACAGTACATTTCTATTTCTAGTGAACAGCACATAGCTTTGTTGTAAGTTGGAACATAAAATTTGTATTGGGGCCAAATTTTGGAAAACATTAAATGCCAGGGCAAGAAATTTATACTTCATACAGTAAGAAGAAAATTTCTAGTGGAGGAGTTTGAACTACTGAGAGGCATGGTCAAAGTGGTACTTTAGGGAGGTTAATCCGGAGCTGGTTCTGCAAAACAGATTGTGAGCAGCATGGCAGAATCAGAGGCAAGGAAAAGAGGCTGTCTCCAAGTTCTATGTATAAAGTGCTAACAGCCTAAGTTAGTATAGTGCAACATGTTTCAGTGGTGGCAGCACAAAAAGCAGGAAGTTTTCCTAGCTCTACTGTCCAGGATAAGTAAGATACTGCTGGTATTCCCCCACCTTTTTTTTTTGTCCCTGGTTTAATGTATACTAGTTACTAAGGAAGAGCACTTTCAAATGTGAAGGCCCAAGAAGTTTACTTAGAAAAATTTTCTGATAAAATGACAAGCTCTCATGAAGCTGTTTTTGAGTAAACAGTATTGATTTCGTTAAACAATGGAAAATTTAGTTTGGGTCTATATGTGTGTGTATATATATATATATATATATATATATATATATATATATATAGTCTTGTGCTCCTTCACATAGAAGAGTCTTGAAGGGGCATAATAGTGCATATTTTCGTGAAACAGTGTGCTGAAAAAAATTTTTTTTTTAATTTTCATAAACATTCCATAGTCAAACTATAAGTACCTGGTTTTTAACCCTTTAAACAAAGGAAAGGAGCATGATAGCCTTCCTTATTTTTCTTTGGATAAATCTATTTTATCTCATGTCATTGGAAAATGACCTTAAGGATTCATTCTCTCTAAATTTAAATTTTTAATTTTGTGATGCCTTTTTTAAAATGTGACGTGTGAGGCTAACAGGGAAGGGGGAGGTATGTGATTAACAAGGATGCTGTATTCTCTCCGTCTCAAATTATCTTTTAGCCAAAAGTCTCCATACCATTGGCACTAATATTTTTCTGTGAATCCACTGAAAGTATCTTAGCCAGTGCCTAGATCCTACCATTATGCAAGGACACCTTGCGAAGGTTCCCAGTGAGAAGTGAGATTGAAGTAAAGATGGTAGCAGCTCCACTTCTGTATGTGAGACCAAGCGCTTCTCTCTTCCTTCCCTAAAGACCATGTGGAGGACTAATCCCTACACTAAGGTGGATAAGGGTCTCCAGAATCCAGTGACATGCCATATTCAGTTTTTAAGTTAATGTTGCCTTGATTTTTATTAATTTTTTACTGTAGGATTTTGAAAGACCTCAAATAGTATAGAGAATAAAATTAAAATTATCTGTAATTCTGCCACCCATATATAACCACTAATAATTTAGGTGTATTTATTCCTTTCATACATACATATGCACACATATATGTATGTATGCATGTATTAAAGTTCTTTTAATGTTGAATATATATAACATAAAATTTACCATTTTAATCATTTTTAAGTAACATCAAGTGCATTTACATTATTGTACAATCATCACCGCTAACTATGGAACTTTTTTGTCATCCCATACTGAAATTATGTAGCCATTAAAAACCTCCTGTTTTCCCCAGCCCCTGGTAACCACCGTTTTACTTTGTCTCTATGTATGTATTCTAGGTACCTCATATAAGTAGTCATACAGTTTTTTCTTCTTGTAACTGGCTGTTTCACTGTCTTTTAAGATTCATCCATATTATAGCATGTATCAGAATTTCATTTTTAAAGCTGAGTAATATTCCACTCTAAGTATATACCACATTTTGTTTATCCATTAACCTGCACATGGGCATTTTGGCTGTCGTGAATAATGCTGCTGTGAACATGAGTATACAAATATCTATTCAAGTCCCTGGTTTCAGTTCTTTTGGGTATATACCCAGAAATGGAATTGCTGGATCAAATAGTAATTCAGTGTTTAATTTTTTGAAGTGGTGGCACTATTTTACATTTTCACCAGCAATGCGTAAGGGTCCAATTTCTCCACATCCACACCAACACTTGTTGTTTTCTGTTTTTTTGTTTTTGTTTTTAATTCTCGCCATTCTAATGGGTGTGAAGATAGTAGTATCTTATTGTATGCATGCATTTTTAAAGAATTGAGATCATAACTCGCACATACACTCATAATTTACATCTTACTACTTTCCTTAATATTACACCATGAACCATTTTTCAGTGTTCTTTAACGTTATTGTCATGTTTAAAAAGAGAGTAAGAAAGAGATTTATGCCCATTTTTAAGGTTTTTTGAAAAGGTAAAAAAGATTATCTTCCCTTACTAGTTTTATGAGAGAATTATGTCCAAGATTAGTCTGTGCTATGTTTTTTTAAAAATATTGACCAAGAGTATCATTTTGCACATCTGTAATGAACCCCCACAATACTGTCTCCTGTAGATATTCATGTTCTTCATTTAGTTTGCTTTACCTAGTGTTGCTATTAAAGTGTGTCTCAATAAAGTAGAGGTCAATTTAATTGTGTTTTTAAAAAGTCATATTTAAACAATTTAAAGATATAAAAGCAAAACTATTGAGGGGTTAGAATCATAGCTAAGATAAAACTGTTAAATTGATCAGAGATTTGAACAAGGATTTTTCTGGGCTGAAATAAAACATATTGCTAAATATATTGCATGGTTTGAGGTTACGAGGGGCCAGTTAGGCATATATTTTGGTGGGAACTTTGATTATTGTACAATCGTTATTTTCAATTCAACAGGCAGCCTACCCTCAAGTTATGAGGGATAGCCAACTGGCTATATGTTCCTGTTGAAAAATTTGTTTCTTATTTCATTCAGTTTTACTCGTAACTTTCAATTTAATTTGATTTCATTATAACTTTGGTGTCATTCTACCAAAGGGTCATATGAAATTGTTCCACATACTTTTTTGTGCTGCTAATAGTTGGTGAAATCAGGATACCCCCTCAGGCTTTAATATCCAAGGCTCAGATCACTGCCATGAGAGGTTAGAGGAAAAACTGGTCTCACCTTCTGCTCCCACGTTTCATAGGGCTAGAGAGGAGGCATGTTGTTGAGACTGCTCCCTGAAAAAACTGATAAAGGCCAGGGTACCTCCAGTACTTTTAGGTTTTTCACACCGTCGACTCCCCCCTGCCCCGCCCCAATACCAAAATCCAAGGATGCTCAAGTCCTTTATATAATGTGGCGTAGTATTTGCATATAACCTATGCACATATACTTTTATGTCTAGATTGCTAATAATACCCAATACAGTGTAAATGCTGTGTAAATACTTGCAGCAAATTCAAGCTTTGCTTTTGGGAACTTTTTGGATTTTTTTCCTTCTTGAATGGTTTTTTTTTTTTCCCCCCCGGTACGTGGGCTTCTCACTGTTGTGGCCTCTCCCGTTGCGGAGCACAGGCTCCAGACGTGCAGGCTCAGCGGCATGGCTCACGGGCCCAGCCGCTCCGTGGCATGTGGGATCTTCCCGGACCAGGGCACAAACCCGCATCCCCTGCATCGGCAGGCGGACTCTCAACCACTGCACCACCAGGGAAGCCCCCTGATTGTTTTTGATCCTCAGTTGGTTGCATCTGCAGATGTAGATCCTGGGGATGCGCTGTATATTGTCCCCCTTAGCCCAGAAGCTGAAGTCTGGTGCTAGAGGGTACATCAGTAGTTGCAAATCAGGTCTGTCCTCTGTCATAATGCACACACAGTGACTCCCAGGGATTTATTAACTGTAGTGCTATGAGGTCATATCTTGCATGAGGAGTTAAATTGTAAAGTCATCATTTAAGACAAAAATAAGAAATCACTTAGAGTCAGTTATCCGTGATCACCCCTTTCTTCAGTTAAGCCCTCATGAAGAAGTTGCTTGTGGTTAGAAGCCATATTGTATGAACAACATCTATCCTTAGCTCCATACAGTGAAATTTCAAACTGTGGGATTAGTTCTCCCACCTCACAGTTTCTCTGGGGCATGTGCTTCTTGAGTAGAGCTCAAACTGAATTGAACTCACTAGTTAATGCTACATTCTCTTGATTCCTCTCTCCCCAAGTGAAGATAGTTGCATTCCCCTAAGTTGTGTGTTCATATGATGTATATACACCGCATGCTTTTGATTGGAGGCTGGACCTGGACCAATCCTGAATATCCGACAATTTTGGAATTGCTGTATTAGTTCTCAGCCTTCTTTCCTCTTGTCCACTGCCAGAGACTTCAGTTCTTTTAAGAGAAATAGTGATTTCTGGAAGATTTGTGCTAAACAGTCTGCAAATCTGTATATTCTTATAGAAAAGACCATATGGGATGGTTACATATTTACTGGGCCTGTTCCCATTTATGCTCATACTCATGGTGTGACCCCAGAAATTAGTTCCTCCAGAATGCAGATCCTTGGGGCCTCCCAAATCCAGCAATAAAGTAGCACCTCCTTGTTAAGATTGTCTAACATGCTTATTATCTTTAACAATGTAGTGTTGAAGTCTGCACGACAATGTAGAAATCCTCCCATTTCTCTTTAAAACCCTACTACTTAAAGAGGATTTGGACCAGCAGCATTGGCATTACCTGGGAGCTGGCTGAAGCAATAGAATCTCAGGCCCTACGCTATACCTAGTGAATTAGAATCTGCATTTTTACAAGATCTTCACCTGATTTGGATTCACAGCTTTAAAAAATACTAAAATGGACACAGTTATAATATGTTAGGAAGTGCTCTCAGCCCTCCCCGCACCATGATATTACTGAGCCTCATTGATCAAATAGTAGAAAAATCATCTGTGCAAACAATTAGGGAAATAATGTTGTTTTAAATAGGAAGGAACAAAATTTTCTTTTAAAAGAGACAGCTGGCACAGTGGGAGAAAAAAATAGTGTTTAAGAGTTAATTGGATCTGACACATTTAAATGAATTAGCTTTGCCCACAAACTGATAACTCTCTTAATTAGATAGAAACCATTTCACGTGACTTGATTAAAAAGTAAGTTTTATTCCCTTATAAAATTAGTTCTTTCTTGGGGTTGATGGAGGGAGGAGAAACAATTATAAAATGAGTAGAGTTGACAGTTTGCTGGGCAGAAATAGAGACACAGATGTAGAGAACGAACATATGGACACCAAGTGGGGGAAAGTGGTGGGGTAGGGGTGGTGGTGGTGGGGTAGGGGTGGTGGTGGTGGGATGAATTGGGAGATTGGGATTGACATATATACACTAATATGTATAAAATGGATAGCTAATAAGAAACTGCTATATAAAAAATAAAATTCAGAAATTCAAAAAAAAAATGAGTAGAGTTTAGAATGTCTTTGATGATAATACTGTTTAAGTCACTTTTACATTTTGTCTACAGAAAATCAGTCTATGCAAGACCAGGCATCTATTTTGGAAGGTGAATTAGTTACAAAATATATCTTTGGAAATCTTTGAATCACTGACTCCAATTAATGAGTGGCTATTCACAATTATGCATGTGAACTTTAAAGCTTGATAATATTCCTAAATCTGATCAAATCTTAGAACTGATTGAATTAACATAGTGACACAAATGATCTTGAATCATAAAAGTTGTCTATGTTAACTACAGACTGAAAGACAAGGCTATACCAAGATTGTCTTAGATATAAGAAAGATTAGAAGGTGATGGGAGAGATTTGAATGATTAGTCTGTGTATAATGAGAACTTTAAGAATTTGTTAAGCAAATAGCATCATGTGGTTTAATATTTTGTGATTAGTTCTTGAGTGTTTTGAGGCTCATTTGGCGTTCTGTCTCCTAGTCACGTTGTAGAAAATTAATTCTGCATGCTGGTTAGGAGAAGATCTTGTTTTTAAAAAATTTCTATGACATTATGTTCTTTGGTTTGCTAAGCAATTTTGTTGTGATTTAATATCATGGATATCAATAAAACAAGCAAAAGTAAAATACTGAAAGAATGTTTAATTTATTGAAAGAAGAAGTTTTTGCTTTTACATATACACATACACAAAACTTAATAAGATGTAAAATGATTATATTTTGATTTAGTAATTATCCTATCTCTGGCATGTTTTATTCCTTTTTTCTTTAAAGATACAGGCATTTAATAAAGATGTTTAAAAAAATTTTTTTTTAAGATATAGGCATTAAGTACCTTAATGAGTTCTGCTACCTATGTTCATTTCTCACTTTGAGATGACAGGTTTTGGGAGATTTGGGGGGGGAGGAAATTTCCTAAAGGTGACAGTAGTTTAATTTTATATTTGCCGCCAGCCTGGAAATTTTTTTTGTGTGTGTGGTATTAAAAAAAAAAATCTTACCACAGATATTTGATGCCTTTTTCTACTTTATAGGTTGTTCTTAATGCAAAGGTGATAAAACATACTGGTGTTGCGTAGTTGGGCTCTGTTTTTTTAACAGTGTTTCTACCATGTGGATGATTTGGGTATGCTGAATTGCTCTCTGGGGAAATAGGAGATTGCTACTTTTTTTCTTTTTTTGTGTGTGCAATATATCAGAAGCCTTTTTTTTTTTAGCAGACTCAGGTGATTTATTTTTTCTTTATTAGGAGAGAATTGTTTGAAGCTTATATACCAATATAGACATAAAAACTTCACTATCCTTAAATTTAGTACAACTCTTTCACTTTAAAAGGAAATAATGTCAAGATATGCTGCTTTCTAAGCCAAGGCCCTGTGATTATTAGAGGTAATGAGTTTGAGAGTCCAGGGCTACATAGTGATCCCAGCAGCTCAGCTGGTAAAACTTTTGTGACAGTTATCTCAGGGTGAAAGTAAAATTTGAAGGTATTATATGATGGATACAATTTAGTTTTCTTCTTTTCAGAATTCTAAAGGAAAATGCCTTCTATTATCTGTTATAGGTTCTCAGAATGGTTGGAATGATCCTCCAGCTTTGAACAGAGTACCCAAGAAGAAGAAGGTACTAGAAAAAGATGTCTATTGAGTTGCCTACAGGTGTCCTGTCAATCATGTAGCCACCTGAAGCACACCACACTTCACTGTTCCTTTAAAGGCAAAGCTGACTGACTGATACACTTAATATGTGTATTTCAACTTACATCTTCTAATCCATGAAGGGAAGGAAAGAAAGTACAAAATAGTATGGTGATATGAATTAAACCCTTTTTAAAAAACAAGATGTAAATTCCCAGCAGATCTTTTTCAAAGAGTAGGAAACAAAATTTCATGCTTCTCAAGTGGTTTTTTTTTAGGAGTTACTTTGGTTTTGGGTTCTAACAGTAATCATGAATTTGTAATTATATTTTGGACTATTTTTGTCTATCACATATAATATGAAACGAAATAGCCTTGTAGTTGAGCATCATTTAGATGTTAGTAACTGTTGAGAGCTGTTAGAGCGTAACTTAAGATTCTTCTTTTACCCCAAGCCTTTTTTTTTTTTTTTTTTACTCCTAGTGATTTCTGTCCCCCAAGTATAGTAATGAGAGGCCAGAATATAAAATTGGGAGATACTAAATGAGCAAACCCCCCCCCAAAATTAGGTCAATGATAATCAGAAATTTAATCTACTACTTTGAGTGTGATTGATCACTAAGTAGGTATCACTTAATGATCTAGGAAAAAGGTATTACATCTGATTACATTAAACAAACACATATTTGGCATATCTGATCCCAGTATGGCTAGATATAATTCTCCAGACTTTGACATCCTCTTTCAAAAACACCATGGTTTTGGCCCATTATGGGATAAGTGTGGAAGGTAAAGGGGAAATAAAGGTCCAGGTTTGAGCTCCCAACCCTCTAAGCCAGATTTGCTTTACTTTTTATGTTTTTCTCTAAAATTCTGCATAAAATTTCATTTTAAAAAGTGTTCTCCTGTTATTTAAAAAAAAAATTTTTAACCATGGAATAGTCTAACTCCCTTATTTATTTTTTAAAATTTTTTTATTGAAGTATAGTTGATTTTCAGTGTTGTTAATTACTGCTGTACAGCAAAGTGATTCAGTTATACATGTATGTGTATATACGTTCTTTTTTAAATATGTTCTTTTCCATATGGTTTATCGTAGGATATAGAATATAGTTCTCTGTGCTGTACAGTAGGACCTTGTTATTTATCCATTCTATATATAAAAGCTTACATTTGCTAACCCCACCCTCTCATTCCAACTCTCCCCCAACCCCCTTGGCAACCACCAGTCTGTTCTCTATATCCCTGATTCTGTTTCTGTTTCATAGATAGGTTCATCTGGTCATATTTTAGATTCCACATATAAGTGATACCATATGGTATTTGTCTTTCTCTTTCTGACTTACTTCACTTAGTGTGATAATCTCTAGGTCCATCCATGTTGCTCCAAATGGCTAACTCCCTTATTTAAAGCTGAGGAAATGTTGTCATCATAACCGTTTTTTTCCTTACTCTTGGTGCCTTTTATTTCTTTTAAAAGATGCCTGAGAACTTTACGCCTCCTGTTCCCATCACATCACCAATCATGAACCCCTTGGGTGACCACCAGTCACAGATGCTGCAGCAACAACCTTCAGCTCCAGTACCACTTTCAAGCCAAGCTTCATTCCCACAGCCACACCTTCCAGGTGGCCAGCCCTTCCATGGCATACAGCAACCCCTCAGTCAACCAGGCATGCCTCCGTCTTTTTCAAAGCCCAATATTGAAGGTGCCCCTGGAGCTCCTATTGGAAATACCATGCAGGTAACAGTAAATCTGTGGAAGTGGGAGATGGCTCTATTTCGGTATGTTTTCTTAATGTTTTAACTTTTATGGTTATACCTTTATTATTATCTCAATTTGATTTCAATTTAGGCAACTGAAAAATAATAACTTTTTTTTAAGATTGTTCATGTATGTGTATTATTTTTCAACGACAAGGCCATATACAAACTTTCTAGAAGGAGCTTATGTATTTACTAGTATATATTAACAGTAACTTGGCAATTACAGTATTTCATTTGATCTAATCAGTAGCCACAATTTAAGATCAGTTGAATCCATATTTGCATCCAAGGTTGCTAAGGAGAAGCTGTTTCCAAAGGTTTTTTCCTTTAAAATATAAAATAAAAATATAATGAGTTATATATTTTCTTCTGTATGTGTAAGAGCTAATAAGATAGCCATATCTTTAGATGGAGATATAAATTTGTGGTTGCTTTTCACATACAAACAGCTAGCTGGCAAGGCTCTAGATGATGAAGTCTACCATGTTTCCATATAACTGACTTAGACATACAAAGATAAACATTTTGATCTATTCATGAAAAGTAAAGAGGTTGGGTCACAGTTCAACATAAGATGAAATAAATTCCTGCCCAATTATAAAACTAGCTCTTCTGTCTGTTATTGTCTTTGACTCTCTAAAGTCAAATTTGTAAAGATTATATCTCTACCACAAGAGTATGTTTTGATGTTAAGAGATTTCTGCCTAAGGAACTTCTAAACATTAACAGTTGCATTATAAAAACAAGTGTTTTGGTGGAGGTGGGAGGCCCTTCTTCTTTCCACAAGAATATATAAAATTATAAAGATGCACTGTTAATTTTTATAATTACAAGTCTGTGGTGTTTGTGAAGCCATTCACTTTTGTTTAGACCTGGGTGCTCATGCTATACTCATCTGACCAGAACCTCAGTTGCCATTGAAAGGGAGAGCTTCATGGATGTGTGTGTTCAGCCAGGCCATAATATCCACCTTCCTGTCCACTTGGATGTCTCTGAGGCACCTCACACTTAACATATCCAGAATCTAATTCATAGTCTTCCTCCCAAACCTACTCGTCTTTTGGTGTGTCCTGTTTGAATTAATGGCACCATAATCCTTCCTATTTAATCCAGCCAAAAACCTGGGCATCATCTTTATATTCTTCTTCCTTTAACCTGTTTTTCAGAGCTATCCCCAAATCTTGCTATATTACTTCAAAATCTCTCTCAAATCCCTTCTCTACATTTCCAGTCTAGTCCATGCTACCTTCATCTCCAGTCTCAAGCAGTGCAGGAGCCTCTAGTTGGTCAGCCAGCATCTACTTTCACCCATCTCTTATCTGGTCTTATCTCCTCATTGCTTAAAACGTTACAGCTTCCCATTGTTCTCAGGGTAAAGACCAAAATATTTCACATTGTCTGGATTCTCTCAGCTCATACTCCTCCTTGCTGTCTCTCTCTGCTCCAGTTACTGTGACCTCCTTTCAGTCCCTTGTATCATGATCCTTCCTGTGTACACGTTCTTCTGTCTGGAATGCATTTCCTTCCCCATTTAACTGGTTAGCTCCTACTTATCCTTCTGATATAACTTCCTTAAAGAGCCTTCCCCTCAGTTAAATCCCAATTATATTGTCTCTTGGTTCCAGTGATGTTAACTTAACCACAGTTGCTATTTTACATACATTTATGACATTTTGAAACTTTCTCTCTCTTCCATCAGCCTGTAAACTCCCTGAGGGATGAGATCATTTCCGTATTGGCTCACCAATACTTAGCCAATACCTAATACATAATTGCTTAATGTTTTCTATGAATGAACTAATCAGTCAAAACTTTAAACACTTATACATTCCTTCTTTGTTTTCCCATCTGTACATTCAGTGAGATCATGGACTCTTCTATCCTAACCTTTGGTTTAATCTTGCAGTTTGATAATAGCCCAGTTAACACCCTCCAAGAGTAAACCAAAGAATAGAAGAATGTCAGGATAAACATGTCATGAGGAACCTAGGGGTAAGACAGGAATAAAGACACAGACCTACTAGAGCACTGACTTGAGGATATGGGGAGGGGGAAGGGTAAGCTGTGACAAAGAGAGAGAGAGACATGGACGTATATACACTACCAAACGTAAGGTAGATAGCTAGTGGGAAGCAGCCGCATAGCACAGAGAGATCAGCTCGGTGCTTTGTGACCGCTCTTTGTGACCGCCTGGAGCGGTGAGATAGGGAGGGTGGGAGGGAGGGAGACGCAAGAGGGAAGAGATATGGGAACATATGTATATGTATAACTGATTCACTTTGTTATAAAGCAGAAACTAACAACAACAAAAAACTGTTACCATAAAATGCTTTTTAAAAAAAAAAAAGGGCTTCCCTGGTGGCGCAGTGGTTGAGAGTCCACCTGCCGATGCTGGGGACACGGGTTCGTGCCCGGTCCAGGAAGATCCCACATGCCACGGAGCGGCTGGGCCCGCGAGCCATGGCCGCTGAGCCTGCGTGTCCGGAGCCTGTGCTCTGCAACGGGAGAGGCCACAACAGTGAGAGGCCCGCGTACGGCCAAAAAAAAAAAAAATGAGCCAACAAGCAAAGCAAGCAGCCACTCCAACCAGCCAACTTTGTAATTGCCTTGTTCTTTTTATTTCCTACTGGCACAGGTCTCCTTCCCATCAGTTATATAAAATAGTGATCAACATATGTTCCATAATTAATCAAATACTTTATATCCAATCCTATTTTTGAAAATAGAAGCTGTAGAAGGAGTACCTGTATCTTCTACTGAATATCTGATTTTTATGTTTGCTTATCCCAAGTGATTTCACATGTTAATTTTTCATTTGATTTTGAATAGCCTATCTACAAGGTCGTTGGTTTCTCTTTATCACATATTCAGGGCTTTGTGTATAGGTAGCTTCTGGTCATTTCTAGTCATTTTATGGTATTATTTATTCCAGCATGTGCAGTCTTTGCCAACAGAAAAAATTACCAAGAAACCTATTCCAGATGAACACCTCATTCTAAAGACCACATTTGAGGATCTTATTCAGCGCTGCCTCTCTTCAGCCACAGATCCTGTATGTATTTTTTATTTTGCTTAATTAAAAGAATCCCTTATGGAGCGCTTCTATAATGATTGCTTAAAGTCTTACAAGATGTATTTTGAAAGTTTATGCAAAAATTGTAAAGCTAGCACTTACATATAGTTTGCTGTACATATAAAACACATTCAACTGCTTTTTACATATAACTTTAATCCTTAAAACAACTTCATGGTAGGTAGGTTTGTCATATTTATTTACAGAGGAGGAAATTAAGGCAAAAAGCATTTACATGATAATTAAGGCAGAGCCAGCATTCGAACCTAGTCTGGCTCCAGAATTCATGCTTTCAACCACTATGCCGCACTGAGTCTCATCGGCAAACCTTATGCGTAGCGCAAAAATACAACAGAATGGTGAAACTCAGGTTTGGGGGTTCTTTCTGAGCTTACATCAAAGCTTTAAAAAGTAGATAGACAGTCTTTAACTTTGCAAAGACCTTAAAAATAGTTAAGTGCTTTAGATATTGGAGTCATATTCATAGTCAAAGTAACTGATTTTACTCAGTTTATTAGAGGATGACTGTATTGGCAACAACAAAAATTCCACAAAGCCAGTTTTGTTTTAGGTGAAATGTCACTTTCTGCCAACAAACATTGAATATGTTTATTTAGTCACTGGCCAGTTGTCTGCTTGAAAAACAGCTTCTAGAATTTGTTGTTTCATCAAACATTGAGTAGTAATATGTGCAGCCTTCTGCTAGTCTTTTGGAAAGCAATTCCCTGTACTGAAAGTGTCAGGAAAGCAGAGGCAGGGGAAAGTTAACATAAACCTTAGCGCCTGGCATTCTGGGAGTGATGGAAGGACGAAGCTAGGAACAGAGAACAGGTGAAGCTGTTAAACAGGTAAGTGTACAGTGTCTCCTAGGCAGAGAGGTCCTCATCATACAAAATGGAGGAATCCTAATAAAAATGTGGGAAAACTCCAGTCTTCCTTCAGGCATGAGTTAACGTAAACAGAGGTTGGGAGGACACCTCGTACATGGCCTAGCTTAATAAATTTTTGTTGAGCTTCACCTCCTCTGGGTCACCATATCACCTCCCTTCTGGTTACCCAGGACCCCTGGACAGAAGAGAAAGACAAACTGTTCCTGTCACTAGTTGGGGAGGCAGTTCAAATACTGCCCAGGACTCCTGCTGGTAGCTAGGTGGGATTAACTTTGAACCCTCCACAGAAGTCCATTTTAATCAATACTTGAAATCATTTTTATAGTATGACTTTATTCCTATTTCCACTTCAGTTATGTCCTAACAGCACAAAGTAATTTTGCAGCACAACTTAGTTTGTAAGGTTATCCTCGATGGCTTCACCTCTTCTGCACTCCTCTTCAGACACACTGACATGCCCTCCTCAAACATACCAAGAATGTGTCAGCGTCAGAGACTTTGTACCTGTTGCTCCTTCTGCCTGGAACTCTTCCTCACAGAACTGCAGAGCTCTTGCTCACTTGTTCCTGGTGTCTGCTCAGATGTCCCATTAGCCATCAGGACCTCCTTACCACGTCATACTGCCAACACTGCTGACCCCCTTACCCTGTTAACTTTTCTTCATGGCACTCATCACCATCTGACATACAATATATTGTTTATTTAGTATCTTTTTGCCACCCAATAGAATATGAGATCCATGAGACACAACACTGTCCCAGCATGGTGCGTAGTAGTCCCTCAATAAATATTGAAAAGCAGTGTCACTTTTAAGGCTGTTGCATAATGTAGATATTAAGTTAATCACAGTATAATTTTAAACATTTACATTTAGGATAGTTTTCTCTCACTACACTTACAGTACTAGGATGAGGGTAGGAGGACTCCTTAATTTAAGAACTCATTTTAACACTTCCCTCTTAATAATCTTAAGTCACCAAAAGATAATTTTCTCCTTTTTTTGGTGTTTTAAAGGCCCAGAATAAGACAGGATTAAATGTACCAAATGTGACTGAGTGTATAAGTAGTACTTTTGAGATTCCACAGTTCACCTGTATGTTTGCCTTCTAGCTCCCATAATGTTCATTTTATTTAATTTACAGTAACTGTTAGACCTTCTTTTCTGTAGTACACTGACCCATTGCTGCCTCGAGATGGCCCTTCCTGTTGCTTGTGGATATAGTGTAGATGGACACTCACACACCTCAAGTGAGTTGCAGTCCCCATGGAATCCAGCCAGTGCTCCATTTTGCACACTAGGAGGGAGGGTCTCAGTTTCTTGCCCTCCCTGCCTTAATAGATTACTAATCTCTGTTCTAATAATCTGTTCAAGTTCCTCGGTCTTAGCTATCTCCATTTCTTTATAAAATGAAGCTGTCCAACATCATGACTGTAAGGTTTAGTGAAATGAGATAAGGCAAGTTCTTGGGATAAAAGTTATTGTTCGTACATAACATACCTGTTTTTTCTCTCCTGCAGCAAACCAAGAGGAAGCTAGATGATGCCAGCAAACGTTTGGAGTTTCTATATGATAAACTTAGGGAACAGACAGTAAGTTTGTGGGGAAAAGAAGGATTTATGATAATCATTTATTCCTGGTTGCTAGTAAAATAAGTGTCTCATCAGCACTTGCATGTAATACAGTACGCGTGGGGACAAAATGGTCGTGACAGTTCATAGAATGGGCTTTTCTCTGTCTAAATCTTACATTTCAGTCACCGGGGATAAGGGGATAGGGCAGTGTGTGTGTGTGTGTGTGTGTGTGTGTGTGTGAGAGAGAGAGAGAGAGAGAGAGAGAGAGAGAGAGAGAGATTAAGAGGGAGAGAGAATTTTTAGCCTTTTTTTATAACAAAGGGCAGATATACAAACTGGCCTGTACTGGTCCTATGGTAACTGGCCTTCTATTCATTTTTATATGTCCCTTGAATTAAGAAATCAGAGAGTGGGCAGCTACTCTGTTTTCCAGAGACCAAATCTGTAATCTCTCTCATAGTCTAAGACTCTGAACCTTTTCTTTTAGAATAGCTATTACACAAAGGCAAAGCCAAAGGTAACCACAAATTGAGCAGATCAATGTGTATGACTATGAAGATGGTCGGCAGTAAGGAGTAAATGCCCTGTGTGTTCTGTTCTCTTGTCCCTCCCAACCTCTGCATTCCTTTCTAGAATTGTTTTGTTTTATTAATGAAAGCACTAGGAGAGAAAAAAAGAATTGGGACCTTTCACATTTTTGCATTTTAGCATTTCTCTTCCCCATTCCCCATATCAATGCCATCAGCTAAAAATAACCATTTATCTCATGAGAGCCAAACCAGAGAAAGTTGATACAACAGTGGAAGTGGCGTGGCCCATGGACTGATCCAAAATAAAGTCTTCTCTGAAAAGTATGGACATGTATGCCAAGTAATGACATGGGGGGAAAAAAACTAGAGGTCTTATGATTTTAAGAGATGACAGGATTATGAAAAGCAGTTAAGAACTGGCAAATTGAGTACATGATGAGGACTGTTGCCCTCCTAATGGCAGTGGACCAGAAGTGCAAGGTTTCTATTGTCCACAAGGTTTTAGAGTAAATTGGGCCCCTACTTCGAGATGTCATGATTAAGAATCTTTAAACTCCTTCATGTACATAGGAAAAATTTTAAAAGGTGTGAGACAGTATCTAAAATAATTTAGTTATTTAAAGTAGTTAAGTTATCTAAAATAAAATAATAAGAATTAAAGCTCTTAAGTGGAGAGAGACATTAACATTTCAACTTGGGGAAGGAAATCTGGCTTTTCTGTAAGGAAATACCTGGCTTATCATACATGTATAATTCGTAAATAATTCCTTACATAAATCATTTTGTCATGGTTCCATTTTATAACTTAAGTGTTGGTTGGTCCGAGAAGCTTTCTGGAAATGCTCACCAGTTTATACATTTTTTTAATAATGTTTATTTCAAGCTCCTCTTAAATATCAGGGTTTAATGTTTATAGAGGGTCTCATGGAAAATTCTTCCTTAATTTAATTCTTTCTCTCAATTCCACCTTTATTTCAGCTTTCACCAACAATCATCAATGGTTTACACAACATCGCAAGGAGCATTGAGACTCGAAACTACTCAGAAGGATTGACCATCCATACCCACATAGTTAGCACCAGCAACTTCAGTGAGACCTCTGCTTTTATGCCTGTTCTCAAAGTTGTTCTCACCCAGGCCAATAAGCTGGGTGTCTAAAGGATGGCTTCACTCTCAGCCACTATTGCCATTTTTCCAAAGAAACATGTTTTAAAAAATGATAAGATGTGGACCAGTCCTCATTAGCATGTTTCCATAGCAGCCAGTCAAGAGCATTTACATTGTTTCTGCAGATATACTCACCTTAGACCTGCTCAAAGCCCTGGTGCTTTCTTTTGTTTTAATCTTTTATTGCCTGTGATGATTTTCCTATTCTGCAAATAATGTATTTCCTGGATTACACATAGTATGCTTTCCTGAAGTATTCTGATAAAATACGGTTTTTGAAACCTCAGGTTTACTTTTTGGAAAAGGAGCCTTTGGTTATGTGTAAAGCAGAGCTGAAACTAAACTTCTTTCACGTCCTCCCTACTTCCTCCATGTCAATCAGATTAAAGTGTGTAATCCTATTTATGTGTACGTAGTCTTTTTTTTAAACAGCTACTCACAGTTTAGTTTAATCTCTATTTTTTGTGGCTTTGGCTTCACTTTGGTCCTGAACAAATAACTAAATCTACAGACTGCTACATAGATTTTAGCAAATATTAATGAAAAGTGGGATCACTAGTTTTAAGTATCTATAGGAAAAGATTGAGCATTTTCATTCTGTAGGATGCATTGAACTTTTTTCTATTAATGTTTTCAGTATTCTGTTTGAGTTTTAAGATTGAATTGTCTCCATTTTATATTTAGAAATTTATTCATCCATTTTTTTAAAGTTACCTATTTCTCTGAGGTTTAAGTTCAGAAAGAAAGCTTTAACTTCTGTCAGCCTCCTGAATCGACATATTTTCAGACGGTATTTTCGTCAAATGATTTTATTGTAATCTGTCTTAAGAACAGTGTGGTAAACAAAAGATAATGGTCCCCATAGAATCTTGAGGAGAATTAGATACTAATAATTTTCATTGTTTAAGCAACTTTACCTAAGTGAGTTGGAAAACTAGAAGATAAAAAGTGTGACTGCTGTGAAGACAGGTGCTGTTTCAAGGACTAAGTGTAGTTCATCAGGCATTTTGCAGCCTAAGTGACATAGTTTACAAGACCCTCTTAATTTCCTTTGCTGGGATTCCCTGCTCACCAAATAAAACACCTCTTTTAAAAATAAAAATAGGGACTTCCCTGGTGGCACAGGGGTTAAGAATCCGCCTGCCGATGCAGGGGACACAGGTTTGCGCCGTGGTCCGCGAAGATCCCACATGCTGCGGAGCACCTAAGCCCGTACACCACAACTACTGAGCCTGTGCTCTACAGCCCGCGAGCTGCAGCTGCTGAGCCCACGTGCCACAACTACTGAAGCCCGAGTGCCTAGAGCCCGTGCTCCACAACAAGAGAAGCCACCGCAGTGAGAAGCCCGAGCACTGCAACAAAGAGTAACCCCCACTGGACTCAACTAGAGAAAGCCCACGCACAGCAACGAAGACCCAATGCAGACAAAACAAAAAAAGACATTAAAAAATAGAAATAGTTTTATAACTAAAAAAGGAGGACCTTGATAACATGTATGAGCATTGGAGCCTCACAAGTGGGGTGATGATATATCAGCTCCCCGGGAGTTTGGTGGTCTGAGTCAGTCCTAGGACACACTGAAGTGGCAACTTGACCTTCTGGACCTGACCCTCGACGTGGTGTCAGCCCAGGACCCCATCTGAACAGCAGGCTGGCCTCTAGTAATTGTTTTGATGTATTGCCCTTATAGTTAGGATTTGTGTTATGGCTGCATGATTACCTTGACATGACAATGGCAAAACTGGCAGCGTTTTACAAAAAAACATTCCAAAAGATGAGAAACAGGAATAGGTGGCAGTGGAGCCCTGACCAACCCCAAAGATTTTACACGTATGAGTATAAAAAAACGATTTGCCACTGACATCTGAGCAGCTGTTACAAGTGGATGGAGGTAAGAAGACTTGAACCCAAAATAGAGTTTAGTCTTGAAGTATGAAGATAACAGGAGATTATGGGAAGAGAGCAGTTTGTTTTCCTGAAGAAAAGTGAACAAGGAAAGGGGTGTGAGGGAAACTGGTAGGTGGGGCTGGGTGTTGGCTGGGAGACATATCAGATCTCCGGGACGTGCTTTCTTATACTTAACCTGCTCCTCTCCTGCACTCCGCCTATGACCTTTTGGGCTGGATGGGATGGATGTACCTTAGGCCCCGTCTGAGAATCTCTTATGTGTGTGGGATGCACGGCTGATGGAGATGGTGGTTCATTCTAATAGTGTGGCAGCAGGAGAAAGTTGGAAACAACTGCTGTACATCTGACGAGAGTCCAACAAGCCTATATATTCCTTTGGATTCAGAAAATTCCCGTGTATGCTGGAGGACAGAAAGATGCAGTAGGATTCCTGGCAACCAGATGTACTCTATTTAACACCTGCCTGAAAGATAAAGGGAGGGATGGTGATTGGTTAACACTTTTCTGATAACCACTTGTCTCCTGAACCAGATTTGTGTTCACCTAAGAATGACTGCAAGGCCATCTGTTGACTGCTCAGCCATGGCGGAGACTTCATTTGGAATGGACATCTACATATGCACACATACATATATACGTATGCACCCCTCTTTGTCATTCAACTGCTGCGGTGGCAGCATCCCCAAATGTCACCCCTGACAAATCTATCACGGTGTTCATCAGATGCTGAAGATGTCACAGGCAGGTAGCATCTCCAATTATTCAGTGAAGAAGGACTGCCTATGCATAGAAGCTCTTAACTGTTTCCTCTGATAGATAAATGCTCCAAATCTTTTAACCAAACTAAATTACAAAGAAAAAGTGCTCAAATTAGCTTTATAGTTCCACTTTTCCTGGCACACTGGTTTTATATACATTTCTGTAGCATCTGCTCTGCTCAGGGCTTTGGTGACCATACCATTCACTCAGGCTCAGGTTGAGTAGTGCACCTACGAGCTGACTGGGGTCAGACTGTGCCATTCCTAAATTTCCAGCTGTTTGCTTTCTCTCCCCTCTGGGAGATACGGAATGTGTGGGTTTTAGGGTGTTGGGACAGACCTTGAAAAACCTAACAAAGTCAAACAAAAGGAAATAGACTTTGGTTTAACTGTGGTGCATGTTTTTTACACTCTGGATTAATGTTTCCAGAGACCTGCTAAAGTATTTATTTGGCAAACAATGTTAGTCACCTAGAATAACTTTGTATAAACATCATTACTCAGTAATGTCTAAGATCATTTTTTTAGTGGAGCTGCACACCCTGTTGATTTTTTTTGGTCCATTTTTTTTTTTAATAGGTTTATTTATTTTTGGCTGCGTTGGGTCTTCGTTGCTGCGCGCGGGCTTTCTCTAGTTGCGGCAAGCAGGGGCTACTCTTTGTTGTGGTGCGTGGACTTCTCGTTGCAGAGCACGGGCCCTAGGCATGCGGGCTTCAGTAGTTGTGGCTCAGTAGTTGTGGTGCATGGGCTTAGTTGCTCTGTGGCATGTGGGATCTTCGCGGACCAGGGCTCAAACCCGTGTCCCCTGCATTGGCAGGTGGATTCTTTTTTTTTTTTTGAGTAGCTCTTTATTGGAGTATAATTGCTACACAATACTGTGTTAGTTTCTGTTGCACAACAAGGAGAATCAGCCATATGCATACACATGTCCCCATATGCCCTCCCTCTTGAGCCTGCCTCCCACCCTCCCTATCCCACCCCTCTAGGTGGTCACAAAGCACTGAGCCAATCTCCCTGTGCTATGCTGCTGCTTCCCACCAGCTATCTATTTTACGTTTGGTAGTGTATATATGTCCATGCTACTCTCACTTCACCCCAGCTTCGCCCTCCCACCCCATGTCAAGTCCATTTTATATGTCTGCCTTTTTATTCCTGCCCTGCAAGTAAGTTCATCAGCACCTTTTTTTTTTTTTAGATTCCATGTATATGTGTTAGTATATGGTATTTCTTTTTTTCTTTCTGACTTACTTCACTCTGTATGACAGACTCTACGTCCATCCACCTCACTACAAATAACTCAATTTCATATCTTTTTATGGCTGAGTAATATTCCATTGTATATATGTGCCACATCTTCTTTATCCATTCATCCGTCGATGGACACTTAGGTTGCTTCCATGTCCTGGCTATTGTAAATAGAGCTGCAATGAACATTGTGGTACATGACTCTTTTTTTTTTTTTTTAACATCTTTATTGGGGTATAATTGCTTTACAATGGTGTGTTAGTTTCTGCTTTATAACAAAGTGAATCAGTTATACATATACATATGTTCCCATATCTCTTCCCTCTTGCGTCTCCCTCCCTCCCACCCTCCCTATCCCACCCCTCCAGGTAGTACGTGACTCTTTTTGAATTATGGTTTTCTCAGGGTATATGCCCAGTAGTGGGAGTGCTGGGTCGTATGGTAGTTCTATTTTTAGTTTTTTAAGGAACCTCCATACTGTTCTCCATAGAGGCTGTATCAATTTACATTCCCACCAACAGAGCAAGAGGCCTCCCTTTTCTCCACACCCCCTCCAGCATTTATTGTTTCTAGATTTTTTGATAATGGCCATTCTGACCAGTGTGAGGTGGATACCTCACTGTTCTTTTGATTTGCATTTCTCTAATAATTAGTGATGTTGAGCATCTTTTCATGTGCCTCTTGGCCATCTGTATGTCTTCCTTGGAGAAATGTCTATTTAGGTCTTCCACCCATTTTTTAACTGGATTGTTTGGGTTTTTTTGATATTGAGCTCCATGAGTTGTTTGTATATTTTGGAGATTAATCCTGTTGTTTCATTTGCAAATATTTTCTCCCATTCTGAGGGTTGTCTTTTTGTCTTGTTTATGGTTTCCTTTGCTGTGCAAGTTTTTAAGTTTAATTAAGTCAACTATCCTCCAATGTAAAATAAAAATTAAAAAAAATAAAGAATTTCTACGTGTAAAAAAAAAAGCTACTAGAGAGTCTGCTCTATCCCAGTTGCTATAATTACATCTTCACGAGGGACAGTGAAGCTGACCACCTATATGAGAGTCAAAGAGCTGGGTTCTAGTGTCTTCTCTGCCACTTACTGTTGGTCAAACCACCCCATTTCCTTTTGCCTCCATTTCTCACCTGTAAAATGAGAGGGTAGGACTAGATGATCTCTAATTTCACTTACAGCTCTGGAAGTCTATGACCCATCTACCTGTCCCATGGTGTCTTTGTATGTTACCTACAAGTCTTCAGAAGGAACCAAAAACAATTTTGGGATAGTACCAAAGCTTTGAAGAAGGATAGCAGCAACAACTCAAGCCTATTTATATTTGGATACCTTTTTTCCTCTCATAGAGTTGATTGATTTTTCTGAAGAACAATTAATGCAGTGCTTTCCTTGGTTGGAAATGAATAGGCAGGCATTTAAGAAATAAGTTTCTAATTTGAGGACTTGGGACAGATGTATTTGCTTGGCCTTGAGGTCCTTAAGTAGTGAGTCCCCCTCAGCAATGATAAATATTTCCATGAAATTAACCTTTCTACACACCCGTTTCCCACATCAAGAATATGCTAGGCCTTCCCTGGTGGCGCGGTGGTTAAGAATCCGCCTGCCAATGCAGGGGACATGGGACCGAGCCCTGGTCCAGGAAGATCCCACATGCCGTGGAGCAACTAAGCCCGCATGCCACAACTACTGAGCCCGTGCACCTAGAGTCCGTGCTCTGCAACAAGAGAAGCCACTGCAATGAGAAGCCCGTGCACCACAATTAAGAGAAGCCCCTGCTCACCGCAACTAGAGAAAGCCCATGCACAGCAACGAAGACCCAACGCAGCCAAAAATTAATTAATTTTTAAAAAAGAATACGCTATATTTGATTACATAGGACACTCAACAATGAATGAGTTTTCCCTCTGGTGCTGCAAATCTAGGTCACCCTTTTGACATTCCTGAACGCTACTGACAAATGCCCTCTCCCAGCTAGAGAACCACAGGACCTTTGCTTTAAGAGCAGCCCGTGGTAACGGACACAGCAAGAAGAGAAAGAGATCATTGAAACAGAAACAGTGACAGCAGCTAATGCTGAGAAGTAAATAAGAGCTTCTCTATGTTCATCTGCCCTAGGAAACCAAAATAACTATCCTAAAAGAAAACGGGGTGGGTGTTGTCGGAGGACGGGGACTGGAGAGCGGGAAGAGATGTGGGTGAAAACCTCATCAGCACTGTCTTTCTTCTGCCACAACAATAGGGATTGTTGATTCAGAGAGCTGGGATTTGGGAGCAGGGAGAGAGTGGGGAGGAGTGTGGACCTTGTTTTGGTTTGTGGACCTCGTTTCTAGGCAGCTGTTGGTCAAAGGGGGATGTGGTGTAGGTACTGACAAATGTTCACGTTTCATGGCTGGGTTGTAAAAAGGAGTGGCTCCTCCGTAGCACTGGTTAGCGTCTGTGCATGCACGCCCTGTAGTGATTATTTGATCCCTCTCTGCCTCCCTACCGGGCTGTGAGTTCCAGGAGCACAGCCGTGCACTCCTCTGTCCATGGAGCTGAGCTCGGTGCTTCTAGAGGAGGCTAAATCAATAGATGCTTAAGGAAGGACTCTTAATTGATTCAAACTGAAGATAACTTGGAAAGATGCAGGGGGCAGCATGTCACTGACAGGTGGTATCAGAGTCAGGTTTGGCTTGGGTTTTTCAGTAAGTAGACCCTCTCTTGTCTATGAATTAGGAAGTAGGGTCTTCAGATCTGGCTATTTCCAGTGCCCATTTTCCTGCTGCCAAATTGGAGCACTCTATGAAGAGTGGTCAGGAAATGGGGGGGAAGAATCTTAAGCAGTAAGGCTGGGGTTTTGTTAAAAGAAAACCCCTTCCTCTCTTCACATCCAAAGCAATAGAAGCATTCCTTTCAGAGGAACAGCTTCCCCTCATCCACTGCTATAAAATCTTAATGGGGAAAATGTTCCAATCCATTTAGTACAGAAGCAGGGATGACAACTCTCCTGTGATCGAAGGAAGCTGAGAAGACTAATTTTCTAGTATGCCGTGGCATTGCTGTATCTCAAAACCGATCCTCCCATAGTCTTGGAGGCTAACTTCCCAACTTTATGCTCCCCTGAAATCACTCTAATCTAAAGCCTATGAGTGGTTTTCTTACTCTGGGAGCAGAAAGAGGTTTACATTTGAAATTGCTGTCATCCAATTGCTGTCATTCCATGCATCTCATCCAAGAGGCAACCCCCCGACCTTTAATCCACAAGAGCTGCAGAGCTCATTCCTTCCTGAGCCAAAGGAGTTGCCTTAAATGATTACCTCTGATAAAGTAGAGCAGGAGATTTTATTTTATTTTATAGTTCCCTTCAGAGCAAACGAATCCTGGTGCAGCCAGAATTCCTTCCTGCAAGGTCTGAATCCCTCCAGCCCAACCAGGGATGAGTCTCTTCCCAAGTCTGGGGCCCCCAGAAGCATCCTGGTGTCCTGGCCAGGCAGGTTTCGTAACTGCATGGAGTCTATCTTTCTGGTATGATTAAAAACCGATAAAATACCAACATTATTCAGCACTTAAGTAGGTATTAGACATCGTCCTGAGCTCTCTTCCTGTGATGTAAGGGGTATCTCCATTTAGCACAAGAAAAAAACGAAGTTAGATTATTAGGTAAATTGCACAGAGAGTATTACCAGCGTGGAGCTGTCTTAATTCTTACGTTATGTAGGATGAAGTTGAAGATCTAAGAGACTGTCATGGTCCCCAAATCACAGAGTACTCAGACTTGCTAATTCAGAGTGGTGCAGCCAAACTCAAACCCAGGTTTTCAGATGCCAAACCTGGATCATTTTCACAACACTGTAGTTCCTGTAGCCAAAATCTAAATTTCCTTAAGAAAACCATAAGCATGAAAATCACTGTAAATCTCTTACTTCAAGAATGGATCTTCGCAAAAAATAAATAAATAAATAAATAAGGAAAAGAATGGATCTTTTCTTTCTCTTTCCTTCCTCCCCAGAGCTTGCATTTTCTCCACAAACTCCTTTTTTTTAATTTAATTTATTTATTTACTTATTTATTTGGCTGTGCCGGGTCTTAGTTGCGGCATGCAGGACCTAGTTCCCTGACCAGGGATTGAACCAGGGCCCCCTGCATTGGGAGTGCGGAGTCCTAACACCACTGGACCACCAGGGAAGTCCCTCCACAAACATTTCTTATACAATTTTTAAAAATCTTGTATTAACGCTTTAGCTAGATACTTTGCCAGGCTCACTCCCATCTCTGAGACTTCTCTGGCACAGTGTTCCAACTGGGAGTTGCTACCAGATCATTCTATCTTTCAGGGCCTTGTTTGCTGCCACCGTCTCCATGAAGCCCTCCTGACCACACCAGCCCACACAACTCACAAGCAAGTCTCACACACAGCTTTTTTTTTTTTTTTTTTTTTTTTTTGCGGTACGCGGGCCTCTCACTGCTGTGGCCTCTCCCGTTGCGGAGCACAGGCTCCGGACGCACAGGCTCAGTGGCCATGGCTTATGGGCCCAGCCGCTCCGCAGCACACGGGATCCTCCCGGACCGGGGCACGAACCCGTGTCCCCTGCATCGGCAGGCGGACTCCCAACCACTGCGCCACCAGGGAAGCCCTCACACACAGCTTTTATAGGTAGTGTTGCCATCCAACATTTTCATCTTCTGTCTCTTTCTCTCGCTACCTGAAGCAACTTCTACTCCGAGGCACATACTATTGGCCAGAACCTAGGCATTTTGGCTATGATGGTTTTCTCCCAGTACATCTCAGCTGCCCTTTTGTAGTTTGTGTCTGTAAACTTGTTAACTGTTCATTGACATTCGAGAACAGTTACCTGTCCTTGTTTAGGAAGCCTCCCCACAGCCCTTGGACACCTGGCTCACAATCTTCTCCAGCTAAACCCATAGGCCTCGCTGTGGGATTTCAGTCTTCTGTGGAGGTGCTGTCCAGATACCTCAGCGTCCTCAGTTCCAACAACCGCCACCTCCTATATAACTCTGTGGCCTCACCTTGGAGTTTATCGTTGGAAACTCTTCGACCACTATAGGACCTAAATTCCAAATCCCACTCTTGGTGCACAGTGGCCATTGCTTCCTTTATTCTCATTCACTGACAGATAGAAATCTACCCTTCAACTTCCTCAAAACCTCAATGCCTTTGCTTCCTCCACTACCTGTGAGTCCTTAGCTTCCTTCTGATCACATTTCCTCCCCCTTTCCCCAGCCTGGACTCCTCACAAACTTCTGTCTCACCAGCACCTCAGTTACCTGGCTGTCTCTCCCATCAAGCCCCCATCCCCACTTCAATCTGGAGATCCCAGCCAACTGCCGAGTGAGGCTGTGTCAACATGACTGTGCAGACTGGCGCCTTACGAGCCTGTGGCTTCCATTCTTACTTGGGCCCTTAATTTGGCTCTACAACCTTTTAGGGGTCCTGGTCAGCTTCCTCTCTCATTCTGCTCAACAGCTCCTGGAATCTTTCATCACTTTTCCCCAGCTTTCTACCAAATTCCCACTCTGCTTACCTAGCAGGTGATCTGACCTTCCCTTCAGAGCAAACCAGCCATCACAGCACCCTGCCTCACTTTACTGGCTCACTCTGCAAGCTAAATCCGCCCTCATCCTCATTTCCTTCCAGTGTCAAGAAAAAGCTGTCCCTCTCTTCAAAGTTAAGCCAACCATCTGATCACCTGATCCCATCCTGTCTAACCCCAAACCCTAGGAAAATAGTTCCATCAAGCATCCTCTTTCTTATATTTTTGACCTTTGACCTTTCATTATCATTCCCTAACCCAATAGATATATTCAGATTCCTCAGAAACACACTCAAATTCACCTCTCTGTCCTTCGCCTCTTCATTGCCAAGCTGCTTGAAAATTAATTTACATAGGTATGCCATGCTTGTCTCCTCCTGCTTATTCTTTTTTTTTTTTTTTTTTGCCGAGCCCCACAGCATGTTGGATCTTAGTTTCCCAACCATGGTTCGAACCTGACCCCCCTGCACTGGAAGTGCAGGGTTAACCACTGGACCACCAAGGAAGTCCCCCTCCTCCTCCTTATTCTTTTTTTTTTTTTTTTTTTTTTTTTT
>NW_021703777.1:40079559-40145643 GCF_005190385.1 Monodon monoceros
TTTTTTTTTTTTTTTTTTTTTTTTTTTTTGCGGTACACGGGCCTCTCACTCTTGTGGTCTCTCCCGTTTCGGAGCACAGGCTCCGGATGCGCAGGCTCAGCGGCCATGGCTCATGGGCCCAGCCGCTCCGCGGCATGTGGGATCTTCCCGGACCGGGGCACGAACCTGCATCCCCTGCATCGGTAGGCGGACTCTCAACCACTGCGCCACCAGGGAAGCCCTCCTTCTTATTCTTAAACACACCTCTGTGTAAGGTCTGTTCCCATCACTCAATGAAAAGGCCTTGGCAAAGGTCAGCGATGACCTCTGTACGAGGTGGTCTCTTCATTCCCATCCTCCCCAGCCTTTCTGTAGTATTCAAGGTTGCTCCCCCACACTCTGCTGCTTCTTCCCCATCTCTCATCAGTCCTTCTTTGTCCACACCACTGGCTTCTCTTTCTTTGATATTCTCACAAATAGCAGTTCACTAGATGGCTGTCCTGAGTCCTTTTCTTACCTCCCCTGGGCAACTGCTTCCACTGCCATGGATTTTACTAAATTGAACTACCACTAAGTTACTCTCTCCAGCCTAGACCTTTGCTGGGCTCCAGGCCTATATGTATATTTAACAAATGTTGAATATACTGAATATTTCTTCAGTCCCTTCTCAAAAATGATGATCCATGTGATGATGATCATGATGACTAATATTTATGGATTCCTTACTACATGCCAGACACTGTTCCAAACTTTAGTCACCATAGAAATACCGTACGGGAGGTATTATTATCCCCATTTCACAAAAATGGTAATAAACACAGTACGATTTAGTATCTCGGTAAGTGACATTGTTTTTCACCTGAATATCCAACCCAGAGACCCAAAAAGAATCCTGTACTTTTAATTTCTCCTCCTTCATTTTCAGTCAAGCATCAAATCCTGTTGGTTCTTCTATTTGAGTTCCTCTGGCTTTATCTTCTCCTCTCTAACACATCTTTTCCAGAATCTGTACCTTTGTCTTACTTGATGATCTTATTACGCTGCATAAAGCCAGTCAGTGACTCCCCTCACATGGCTACTTCTGCTGGGCATGAAAGGCACCCACCTACCTTCATGGGCTGCCCACTGCATGACATTTCATCTTCATCTCCCACCATTTCTCTACTTTCACTTCGGATATTCCAGACATCTCTCTAAGTGACAAATGAAAAAGCTTTTGCTCACACTATTTTCTCTGCCTAGGTTGCCCTCCTCTATTTCTTTGTCTAGTAAACTACTCATCCTTCAAAACTGTGCTCTCTAATATGTAGCCAGTAGCCACATGAGGCTAACCTGAATTAAGATGTGCTGTGCTGTAAGTATAAACACTGGATTTTGAAGACAGTGTGTGAAAAAAAGTATAAATGTCCCAGTAATTTTACATTGATTGCCTACTGAAAAGATAATATTTTGGATATATTGGGTTAAGTAAAATATTATTAAAATTTATTGTTTCTTTCTATGTGGCTATTAGAAAATTTAAATTTAAACAAGTGGCTTGAATTCGTGGCATGCGTTATATTTCTATTAGACAGTACTTCTTCAAAATCCTTACCCTGTAAACTTAACTGAAGAGGCAAAAGACTTGTACACTGAAAACTACAAAATGATGCTAAGAGAAATTAAAGAAGGCACAAATAAATGGAAAAACATTCCATGTTCATGGACTGGAGAATTAATACTGTTAAGATGTCAATACTAACCAAAGTGATCTCCAGATTTAATGCAATCCTTATAAAAATCTCAGTGACATTTTTTGCAGAAACAGAAAAAAAAACCATCCTAAAATTCACATGGAATTTCACTGGACCCTAAATAACTATAATAATCTTGACAAAGAAGAACAAAGTTGGAGGTCTCATACTTCTTGGTTTCAAAACTTATTACAAGGCAAAAGTAATCAAAACAATGTGGTACTGGCAAAAAGACAGACATATAGACCAATGGAATAAAATAGAAAGTCCAGAAATAAACCCTCAAGTATATGGTCAAATGATCTTCAGCGAGGATGCCAAAACCTTTCAATGGGGAAAGGAGAGTCTTTTCAACAAATAGTGTTTAAAAAACTGGTATCCACATGCAAAGGAATGACATGGACCCTTACCGTACACCATATACAAAAGTTAACTCAAAATGGATCAAAGACCTAAACATAAAAAATAAAAACTATAAAACTCTTAGAAGAAAACACAGGGAGAGAGCTTCATTGGATTTGGCAATGATTTCTTGAATATGACACCAAAAGCACAGGGAACAAAAGTAAAAATAGGTAAATTGGACTACATCAATATTTAAAACTTCTAAGCATCAAAAACACAACAGTAAAAAGGCAAACTATGGAATGGGAGAAAGTATTTGCAAACCATTTATCTAACAAGGGGTTAAGATCCAGAATATATAAAGAACTCCTGCAACTCAACAACAGAAAACCAAGGAACATCTAATTTAAAAATGGGCAAAGACTAGAATAGACATTTCTCCAAAGATGACATGAAAAGCTGCTCAACATCGCTAATCAAAAACCACAACGAGATATCACCTCACACCCATTAGGATGGCTGTAATCGAAAAAAATTAAAAAACAGAATATAACAAGTGTTAGTGAAGATGTGGAGAAATTGGAACTCTTGTGCCCCGTTGGTGGGAATGTAAAATGGTGCAGCTGCTATGGGAAACAGTATAGAAGTTCCACAAAAAAATTAAATATAGAATTACCATAAAATCCAGCAGTCCTACTTCTAGGTATATATCCAAAACAATTGAAAGCAGATATAACAGTACATCCATGTTCATAGCAGCATTATTCACAATAGCCAAAAGGTGGAAGTAACCCGAGTGTCCGTTGATGGATGAGTGGATAAGCAAAATGTAGTGTGTGTGTGTGTGTGTGTGTGTGTGTGTGTGCGCGCGCGTGTGTATAGAGAGAGGTATATTATTTGGCCTTAAACAGGAAGGAAATTCTGACACATGCTACAATATAGATGAAGCTTGAAGACATTACGCTAAGTGATGTAAGCCAGTCAGAAAAAGGCAAATACTATATTATGAGATATCCAGAGTAGTCAAATGCATAGAAACAATAAGTACAACATGGCGGATGCCAGGGAGTAGGGAGACAGAAAATGGAGAGTTGTTTGATGTGTATAGATTTTCAGCTTTGCAGGGTGAAAAAGTTCTGGAGATTGGTTACATATCCATGTGAATATATTTAACACTATTGAAGTGAACACTTAAAAATGATTAAGATGGTAATTGTTATGTGTATTTTACCACAATTTAAAATTTTTAAAAATCAAGTCCCCAAAAAAAGAAAAAAAAAACCCCTTACCCAGATATCACCTGCCTCCTCCCCTCTAGTGTGAATTAACTACTCCTTCATGCCTCCACTTAATTCCTGCACATACCTCTAATAGGGTCTTATCACATTTTCGGTAATTCTTTGTTTGACAGGATAAGGGTTACTGTCCCATGAGTGAGATGAATACCCATCCACTTCTAGGGTCTTGACCAGAAGCTAAGAAAATATACTAGGGTCTTCAGTAAGATGGAGAAAAGAGACAGTAGCCCTGACTGCATAATATGCTACAGGGGATATTCAAGCGTATACCTTGTATGTGTAGAGGTGTCACCCTGAGGCTAGATCTGGCGGGGCTAATGTCCTTCAGCCATCCTTCTGGAAGCAGCATCGGAAAGAGCATGTCCTCCCACCTCCAACAGATGAAAACATCCCCTTCTCTATCATGAGTCCAACCAACTGAAATGATTGGCCACCCCCAGTCTGACCTGTTGGCAGGAAGAGAGGAAGATATTCATTTAAGATAGAGCCAAGATAAAGTAGCTTATGTAACAGATAAGGTGCTCTGGGGCCACATAAAGGACTATTTTGCTGCCTCCCCTGAACGCTTTGCATGTACACTTGATGCCTAACAAGAATTTTTTTTTTTTTCTGATAACGGACTGGACCTTCCTGTCCTTCCCAGTTCATAGCCAAGAGGTAACATTTGTTTGATCTTTCAGCCCTCCTGGATGAGGAGCTCCTTCAGGGCATGGACCACACCTTATTCGTCCTCGTATCCCCAGTGTGCACCAGTGCTGGCACATAGCAGGACTGGTGCACACTGCCTGCCCAACAAATGACTGAATGGTTAGCGTGAGGGTGCGGTGGGTCATTACAATAACCCAGAGAGAGGCTTTTGACAGAACAACTACTCCACCCCTAGAGAAAGTACAGTCTGAATAGAGAACCACAGGGAATATGTGGGTCTGGTGGCTGCGGGGAGCAGAGGGAACGTGAGAAGAAAAAGTGGTTCGTTCTAAAGCCAAGGATGAGCAGGCTGATGAAGTTTATGCCCTCAAGTCTCATGTTCTGTTGTCTCACTGGTCTAACGACAGGGCCGACATTTATCTGGTGGCTGGGCAAGTGTCCCTTCATTCTATAATTTCAGCTCCAACTGAAGCAACACCATAACACTGGCTCAGTGGCCACCATTCCACAAGCCACATACGTTGCTTCAGTTTTAAATTAGGTATTGTTTTTTCTGGCTGATTGGGCTGATTCTGGTCTGCTAACAATGAGATGCTCATGTATGGCCCTTTCATGTAGTCAATTCTTGGTAATTTTTTCCCCTCTCCTGTAATGCTGGAAAGGATTCCTAACAACAGTTGATCCAAAAATCAGCTTTCTTTGTCAACATAATGGTATCCTTTCAAACTCACATTTATAGACTTTGCAAGCTGGAAAGAAGAATAAACCTTAGTTCCTGGTAAGGAAATTTGTCCCCAGAGGACTGAGTTGGGTCACAGTGAATTAGAAGTAGAATGCAGAGCCCCTAGCTTCCATTCCTTTGCTTCTGCTATCCGCCGCAGGTGCAGCCACAGCTGCCTGGGACACGGCCAGCTCACCCTCCTCTGAGCTTCTGTACGATCAGGGCTCCCTCTGGATAGTTCTAAATTATCCGCGTTGGGAGGGGAGGAATGAGCAGACACGATTCTTCTGAGGTTAAGTTTCCTTGGAACGTTCCAGGTGATGTTTTTCTAAAGCTCCATCTCAACGGTGCTGACTTGGAGGCTTAGGAGACAGTGCAGAAACGCACTGGTTAGCAGAGAATTTGCCACAAACAGTTGCGTGGCTGATGAGCCGCGCAGTGGCAGCGCACTACTGTATACTAACAGCCCCCAAATCATTTATTCATCATCTAATAGGCATTATTTGAACACCTACTTTGTGTCTGGCTGCAACCTGTCCAATAAGGAGTTGAGCGGCTCGGGGCTTTGTGACCACCTAGAGGGGTGGGTTAGGGAGGGTGGGAGGGAGAGGCAAGAGGGAGGGGATATGGGGAAATATGTATACGTATAGCTGACTCACTTTGTTATACAACAGAAACTGAAACACCACATTATAAAGCTATTATACTCCAATAAAGGTGTTTTATTAAAAAAAAAAAAGTTGAGCGGCTGCCTGCAACCCCCCACAGGCCCAAGGAGCCATAGAAACCGGGAGACACAGGGACTTGTGATTCTCAACTCAGATTTGGCCTTAACTTGTGTAGCGACCTGGGGCAAGTATTGTAAATCCTCCAGCCCGTAGCTTCAAAGCAAAAAGAAGTCTTTTCAAAAGGGAAGGGTATTTCTGGGAACCGTAGAAACACACAACATCTGCAGAAGTGCTGTGAGCCCCTCTGCAGGCTCCCTGACCTGGGAGCCACAGCTCACCCACCCGCGGGCGGACGCTGCCCACTGTCTGCCAACCAGGATGCCCCGGCCGGCCCCGGGGAGCCCGGGCAGCTGAGGCCCAGGGGGCGCCTTTCTCTTTAAGAGCCCCACAGGCGATCCTGATTGGCTGTAGCTATGCAGGTCTTTCTTCCCAGCTCCCTCGGAGCGCTCCCTCCTCCGCCGCTTTCTCGGCTCTTTCCACACCCCCTCCCCCCACCCCCCTGCGTCCTCTCCAGCCCCTGGCGCTCGCCTCCTGTTCCTCGCTGCAGAGTTCAGCCCCGGCAGCGGTAAGGGTGACTCGCCAGCAACAGATGCCGGGCGCCAAGATTTGCATCCTTAAGCCACGCTGAACGCCAGAAGAAGAGAGAAGGAAGCAGAGAAGGGTCGGGAAGGCGGGGACGGGAGGTGCGGAAATCCCCTCCTAAAAGGCAGAAGCCGTCGCCCGCCCCGGAGAGCGCCGCGCCGGCTGATCGCCAGCTTGCTGCCGCTGCCACGAGCGCCCGCCTCTCCCCAGCCATGCCAGGCCCGGCCGCCGGCGAGGGGAAGGTCCCCTTCCGCAACGCCAAGGAGGAAATCCGTGTGGGCTTCGGAGTCCAGGGCTCGGAGGGCGGCGGCGGCGGCCGGGAGAAGCCCGGCGCGCGCGGGCAGCGGCAGGACATCGTCTGGAGGAACGTCTTCCTGATGAGCCTGCTCCACTTGGGGGCCGTGTACTCCCTGGTGCTCATTCCCAAAGCCCAGCCGCTCACTCTGCTCTGGGGTAAGTTCCGCCGGCGCCCCCTGCGCCCCGGGCACCGAGGCGAGGCGGCGCCGCGTCGCGCGGGGTCGCGGGTCGCCGCTGGCTTCGGGCGGTGCGGAGCCCCCCTCCGCTCTCTGCTCGCCTCCCCACCACGCGCCCCGGTCCCCCGGCCTGCAGTCGTCCGGCCTTTGGGACAGGCAGGTATTTCTGTGCTGGTATTTTCAACTTCTGCCTCCCCCGCTGTCAGCTTGAGTAGGCGCCTTTGGCGGCGCCTGGATGGACTCGGGGTCCTTCGGCGCCACCGCTGTGCGCAGAGGCACACAGGCTGAACCCGGGTTCCAGGGCGGGGAGACCGATGGGATGATTGTGTCGCCCAGGCGGGTCCCAGGGGCACTCCTTTCTGCGCCCTTCGGCTTCTCAGTCTCCTCTGTGGGCCACGGACCTTGGGGCCGAGTTGAGGACAAGAACGGGAGTTGGAGCGGGGGTGGAGAGACCCGGCACCGGATCAGTCTTGATGTTCGCGCAGGAGATGGAAGACACCAGTTCCCTTCCTGCCCCTGCAAGGCCCCCATCCCTGCCCCCTCCGTGATCTTTTGTGCCCAGTTGCACTTCTACGGTCCCAGAAGTTTCTCGGCGAGCACACCAGCCCCGCGGCGAGAGCGCTCTGCCCCCGGCACAAAGCTCAGACCGTGGCGGAGCAGATCCCCTCCGGGACCTATCCCTTCTGACCAGTGCCTGTCTGTCACCGCACCTGTAGCTCTCCCTCTCGCCACCCTCTTTCCTAGCACCCCCAACCCTGACGGCATGGGAGGGAGCCCAGGACCACCCCCCTCCAATCCCCCCCACCTCCCGGGGCCCGGGGGCCGAGTGCCTGCCCTACGTGACTTCCGGTGGCTGACCTCAGAACCACTTCCAACACCCCCTGCCCCAGCAACTGGTTTTGGCCTCAGTCCCTGCAGTGGCCACGTTAGCCGAGACAAAAGGCGCTGGCCTTGATATCCTGAGCTGAGAATTGGACGAGGTGACCTAAGAAGCCCTTTCAGCTCTCCTTTCCGAGATCGCCAAGGAACGGGGGCAGGAGAAACACAACCTACTTTTATTCCCAGAGGGAAAGAGGAAGGAAGAAAATAAGAAAACCTCTTTCTGCAAGGTGTCTTATTTAGCACAGTGCCAGCTCCAAATG
The DNA here is from genome assembly GCF_005190385.1 of Monodon monoceros. Taxonomy (NCBI): domain Eukaryota; kingdom Metazoa; phylum Chordata; class Mammalia; order Artiodactyla; family Monodontidae; genus Monodon; species Monodon monoceros. Next base: position 40,087,209 of record NW_021703777.1, read on the forward strand.
CCTGGGTTCATAATGGGGCCACTCGGTTCCAAGCCTTCCCCTGAAACTCTGCAGTCCCCGCTCTCGGAAGCAAACTCTTCCAGTAGATGGGTGCCTCTTAGGGGAGTGTGGCTGAGCAGAGCTGAGGAATGATGAGAGGGGCGGGGCGTCTTTGGGAATCTGTGAAGCCTCCCAGAGCTGCCTAAGCTTTGGGTAACCTCCCTGCTCAGCCCTCCCCTGCTCAGTACACCTCCTCAATTCAGTGTTCTTTTCACCATCTTCTTTGCTGTTATGTGTTGGTTTCATTCTCCCTGTCTTCTTTCTTCCTTTACCTCCAGACGACTAGATTGTGAGATGCTCAGTCATTGCTTCATGGACACACTCCCCCCCACCTGCCAACCAAAACCCTTATTGCCCTGGATCCTCCAGGGAGCTTCTCCCTCTCCACCCCACTCCTCCCTGCAGGGGCAGGACTGTGCCTTTGGACTTCAGAGCTCACCTGCCTCCAGGGGATTGGGGCTTAGCTTTAATAGCTGCAGGGAGAAGTGAGCACTTAAAATATTGTCTTATATGCCTGGAGCTCCACAGACCCACAGGCTCCATCCCTTACAGCCACCCACCCGCTGGTTCTGGCATCCCACCAGGAGCCACAAGGACAAGGCCTCCTCTCCAGGTTTGCCACTCACCTCTGCCCTTTCCAGGCCACTCACTGTGGTGGAGACAGAATCTTTCTTCTGAAAGACCTTGGCCAGAAGACACCGTCCTCGGCCTCAAACTCCTCCAGCTTCCCTGGAGAAGTCAACACACTGCAGGACTCTGGGTTCCCCTTTGTGGGTGATGTTGCCAAGCCCATCCTTGTGCCTTCTTGCATAGTCTTCTGCCGTAGCTACTTTTCATCAGTTCCATTCCCTGAATCTTGATTCACTCCCTACCTGGGTTTCATTGCTCCCCCGCTCCAAAAAAACCCAAACAAACAAACAGAAAAAGAGCCGACAGTGGTGGATATTGTAGTTTCAAGATTCAAACTTATGACTTAGAAACATTCCAAGTAAGTGAATGTTATCTGATGGATATCTTGTGAGAGAAGAAGTGAGGGAGAGAGACAGCTAAGATCAGTGTGCTGATGGCTAGAATCTTTAGGGAGACTGTTGATCAGGGTTATTTTCATTGAAAGCCCTGGTGCCTTGAGCTACAAGTTTCTCCCCACTGGATGCCCTTTTCATCATCTCTCCCACTGGCTCTGTCTAGTGTTAGGACTGAGTTCATGCACCAGTGGGCTGTTCATCCACTTCAGGGACCTGAGTTGTCAAGGCAGTAGGCTTAACTAGCCCATCTATTATTGCTTGCCACCCTCCACCCCAGGTATGGTTGCCCTGGAAACAGGAGGCATCCATGCAGAGCACCCAGCAGAGGATGTTTTAGGTGTTCAGTTGTGCGAAGAGTAATTTGCGTGGCAGTAAAATGTCATCCATGAAAGATCCCATCAAGTTGTTCAGTCCAGACCTCCTCCACTGCCTCGCTCCTCACCTTTTTATGACTCTCCTTGGGCCCAGAGCAAGTTGTTTTCTCTTCTTATCCTTGCAGTTTTCTGAGTGGGCAGGCTGTCAGAACGGAATGCTCTTGGTGCCCACAGGTCCTGAGGGATGAGTTTATGACTTTTGAGGACAGAACACGACCTCCAGCTGGAGGAAGAATCTTCACCTGAAGCCTTGAGCTCAAAAAATGCCTGCTTTGAGGGTTTTTGGCCAAAGGGGCAGTTGTTCATGCCCTGAATCCCAGGATGAGCAGAATAGGGGAGTGAGAGGCAGCAGTTGTGGTGTCGAGGTCAAAGTCCTGTGCTCCTTCCCAGCAGCTTTGCCCTGTCTCCAGGCATTCTGGCCATTGGTTTCCAAAAACATGAGGGACTTTTCTGGTTTCCCTTGAAATGTCATCCGAATCCCCTAAATATGCCTTGGTGACATCATGACAATTTCAGTGACAGTATCAGGCATGCAAAACAGTAATATGCCCTGCTCCCTTCCATCTTGCCCCAGGGCAAATGTGACCATTGCTAAGGTAGATACAGGATTCTCTGGTGCCCTTCAGGTTGCTGGAACACAGCCTATGGCGAGGAATCTGAGTGGTGGCAGGAATTGACAAGGCAGTCTAGCAGGAGGGAGGATCAGGAGAGGCTGGGGTTTGGAAGGTACTGGTCCATAAGTCAAATTCTGTCCAATTCTGGGCTTCCCTGGTGGCGCAGTGGTTGGGGGTCCGCCTGCCGATGCCAGGGGACACGGGTTCGTGCCCCGGTCCGGGAGGATCCCACATGCCGCAGAGCGGCTGGGCCCATGGGCCGTGGCCGCTGAGCCTGCGCGTCCGGAGCCTGTGCTCCGCAACAGGAGAGGCCACAACAGTGAGAGAGGCCCGCGTACCGCAAAAAAAAAAAATTCTGTCCAATTCTGAGAGTTGCCCAAAGATGAGTTGTCGTCGGTCAGGCCTTGGGTAACCTGAATCCACACCTTCGATGGTCCTGATGTCTTTGTTGTGTTTCTTTTTCCATCAAATCCCTAACATTGTTGAGGCACCCCAAGAATGCGTGGCCATGGACTTCTGTTTTACCTCTGGGTTTTCTAGGGTGAGCACAGCTCGGAAGAGAAACAACTGAGAATGTGAATCCTTGCTCTCCTACTTACTTACCAGCTGCATGGCCTTGGGCAAATGAACATCTCCAGACCTCAGCTTTCTCACCTGTAAAATGGGTATAACAGTACTTCTTGCTCATGAGGTTGTGAGAATTAAATTCAATAATAGGTGTAAACTACTTAGCACAGTGCCTGGACCTTGGCTGATGTCCAGTAATTGTTAGCTGCTCTTATTATTGTTGGTCCTGATACTGGCTTTTTTTCTTTAGTAGAAGGAAAAAAGGCCCTCTTGCAGCACAATCAGTTCTACAAAGCTGGCACACAACATGGCTTCGTTGCCTCTCTTGCATGGAAAAGGTTGCTTTGGCTTGGGAAACAAGGGTTCTTTCTCAAAGTCTCCAAAGAGAAATGAACACAGATCCCCCGTCCCTCCTCCCTCCCCCATTCCCTTCTCTTTCATCCTCTCTTCCTCCTATTTTCCTCCAGGAGGCCACTATTTTGTAAATCAGAATCTTTTTGTTCAGCTGATAACTCACCTGGTCTTCAGTGTTTTCTTTGGGGCTTTTTGAGCGGAGCCCGTTGCAATTGCTGTAAAAACAGGGCCAAATCATTTCTCCTAAATGTCTTAGGGTCTCAGTTTTGACTTTTTTTCCCCGTTTCTGTCTCCTTGAATCATCTTTTTTTTTTTTAATCTTTAATGCTCAAACTACTAAAAAACTGAAAAACATAAATGAATCTTCCTTTTAAACCTTGTAATTCCCAGCCCATTGTTGCAACTCTTGCATTTTTAATAACCAGGCAAGCACTAAGAGCCCTACCCAAGGCTGGGTGGAGTGCAGCGAAACCTGAGAGAATGGAGTGTGCTTTTGCTGGCTTAATAGTCTAAACAAATATAAATATAGGTTGAGGTTAACATTATTAACTCGTTTTTTTTCTAACACTGGTCAAGGTCACTGCCAACTGCACTGTCATCCTGAAATGTGAAGTCGCTCTGCAGAGTAGAAACCAGAGCTGGAATCCCAGCATTGCCACTTAGTTCAACTTCAGGCGGGTCCCTTTCCAGTGTGTGAGCCTCCGTTTCCTGGTCTCTGAATTAGGGATGATAATACTGAGCTGAAAGTTGTTTTAAGAATCAGGGAAAATGTCAAACTGGTGCCAGAGGATGGACACGCAACGGTCTCTGTTACTACCAACTCCACCGTGGGCCAGGCGTCAGGGAACCTGCAGGGCTTCCGTGTCTGTTTGTCTGGGACTTCTTGTGGCTCAAATATAAGGCATAGCCTTTACATCCAAATAAATGATCCTGACCTCGTGTAACATTTAGTTCTCATCTTATCCTGATTTGTGTATTGTATAAAATCATAATAATTGCTTGGAAAAGTCACTGAGAGATTTACAAAAGGGTGACACAGTCATGGTGGTTTCTCTAAATTTTTATAAAAGGCAACATCGTATTTGGTTGGCATTATTCCTGTTGAGCATTTATTATGACATTCTGTAGTCTCTGGTGTGCAGTCTCGCCATCCCTCTGCTGTGACGTGTCCTGCTTCTGTGGAAGTGCCACCCTGGGGTTAAGAGTATGGATGTTAGAGTCAGAGGATGTGGGTTCAAGGCCTAGCCCCCCAGCTATAGCCTTGGGCAGATCGCTCACCCTCCCTAGCCTCAGTGTCCCCAGCTGCACAGTGAGAACAGCAGTACAACCAGCGGCATGTCGCAGCTGGTGTGAAAGGAAGGAGAGAAAGGAACTTGGCCCTTGGTGCTTCCCTTCACTCCTTCCCTTCCTTTAGCTCCCCCTGTGGTGGCTGGGACTTGTTCCGGCTGCCCCCTGGTTGTCAGAAAGCCCTGGTCAGGGGTAAAGCAGTTGGTTTTCTGACTTTGTTTTCCCTGGCAATGGGTTGGTGGCCACCCCAACAGGGACCCGCTATCCTCCCTCATAAATGTCTGCCGTTTGTTCACTCTGAGTGTGAACGGCCACGAGAGAGAGCCTCACAGTTGCACGTGCAGTCACATATACATTTGTCCACTAATTCATTCATTTTTTTCCTTTTCAACTATTGTCAAAACATATCAGAATCACTTGGGGATCCTTTGAAATATTCAGAAGCCTGGCGCCCCCCCACCCCACCCCGCCGCCAGACCTACTGCACTGGAATCTGTAGGAGTGAGGTCCTGGCTTTTTTATTTTTTTGAAAAAGGCATTAAGGTGTTTCTGATGCACGGCGGGGCTGAGAACCATTATTTAATTCCCTTATCCACATTCAGTTATGCTTATTACTCACCCATTACATGCCAGGCACCGACACCATCCCTGACTTCGCGGCACTTAAGGCCAGTTGGAGAGACAGACGGGTGCACAGGTGAGAACCACCAAGGCAGCATTAGCTGCAGGTGCCAGCCTGGGGGAGTTGGGGCGGCTTCCCAGAGGAGGAGGTGGCTGGACTGAGCCTCCAGGAGGCCCGAGGCTGGCTGGCCGAGGGGTTTGGGTGAGATGGCATTGTAGCCACAGGCTACAGAGCTCCCGAGGGGAGAGAGGAGAGTCAGTCAAGGACGTGATGGTTCAGCAAGGCTGAAGGTGATCAGGGCCCAGATCCAGGGCAGGAAGATTCAACAGGAACACAAAGACTGGGAGGAGATCAGGCTTTCGGGGAGGCTGCCCTTCAGCCTCTCCCTGCCTCGCACCTCCTCTCACCCACCTCACACACCAGTGGCTCTTGGTGTATAACTTCAAGACCAGATACATGGCAGTGGGATGAGTGAGTCTGAAGATTTTCAGGAAAGACCCTGAGACCTTGGAGCAGGTGTGCAGTGGGACCAGGCACCTCCCTCAGGCTGCCCAGAGCTGAGGGAGAGCTAGAAATAATGTCTCAGCTGGGCCTTTGATCTCACAGATTCAGGGGTATTGTCCCAGGACTAAATTACTAAAAAGCCCCAAGGGTATAATAGCACAGGCACACCAGACCCAGGGCTCTCTCCTCCTCCTGTGTTCCTCTTTCCTCTGTTTCTCAGAGGTACAGGTGTGTAGGGGAGTTCTTCTCACCTCACTTCCTCCCTTGAACCTGAGCTTAAACAGCTGGTTCTCACTACTCTCCTTCTTTTTTTTTTTTTTTTGCGGTATGTGGGCCTCTCACTGCTGTGGCCTCTCCCGTTGCTTAGCACAGGCTCTGGACGCGCAGGCTCAGTGGCCATGGCTCACGGGCCCAGCCGCTCCGTGGCATGTGGGATCTTCCCAGACCGGGGCACGAACCCGTGTCCCCTGCATCAGCAGGCAAACTCTCAACCACTGCGCCACCAGGGAAGCCCCACTACCCTCCTTCTTAATGTCCTGCTTCCCATTTCTGCAGCTTATTTCAGAGGGCTCTGTGGTCCCTGCAGGCTGTGGTCCAGCAACATCACCTGGGAGCTTGTTATAAAGAAAGACTCTCAGACCCCACCCTGGACCTATTGAATCACTACCTGTACTGATAAGGTCTCCAGGTGACCCATCTGCACTGAACTTAGAGAAGCACTCCCTCAAGTCAGGCCACAGGCCGACGGGTCAGAGAAGCTGCTCACGGTTGGGATTTGGCAACTCTTTCTTTTTCCGTTTAATGGCCTCCTCCCCTTTGCCTTCCCTCCTCCCCTCCTGCCTCCTTGTAGCTTATTTTAGAACATGTCGGGATCCTGCTTCCCTTGCCAACAAAATGCTGTTGCTAAAATTTTTCAGCTGGCAGCAGTGATGTTTAATTCATGGGCTAGAAAATTAATTTTATTTTCATGAGTAGAGCTGGAGGAAAATAACAGGAAGCCTGTGTGCATGGCCCTTGGGAATTCAGCTTGTCTATTTAATAGATGAACTGGTAAAGGTGAGGATGCCTCAGGAAAGGGCCACCTTCCACAAAGGATGCTTTTGGCTGCAAGTAGCACAAAACTCAACTTAGGATGGCATAAAAGATAAAGAAAATTTCTAATTTCACTGGTAAGTAATCCCAAGGTAGGGCACTTGTGGGATGACTCAGTAATAACATCAAAGAGCGGGTTTCATTTCTGCCATGGTGGCCTTGTGGAGTTTAGTTTTCCTTGTGGTTACAAGATGGCTGCCAGAGTTCCAGGAGTTACAACAATGTCCTACAGAAGAAGAGAGAGGCTGCCCCTTCCTGAAGTCTCATCAGAGAGAAACTCTCTCCTGGTCATCTCACAGCTGATGTCTCCTCAAGTCTCACTTGCAGGATTGTGTCCCAAGTCCCTTGTTAAACCATCGTTAGCAAGGGATTCAGGCTAATCAGGGTTAGCCACTGAGCCACATGCCACATGAGGCGGGGGTTAAGAGCCAAACAAAACCCAGGCTCTGGGGGAAGGGAGAAGAGGGCATGGCTGCTGGGACAGCCAACACCTCTGCTCCAGGGCCTGCCTTTACTCCCTCCCATGACTTTCCCTCTTTGGTGTCACCTCCATTCCCTGGAAAGGCTCTGATTTCATACTTTAGCACGCTTTTCCCCTCTACTCCCTACCCGTTCAGCTTGTCTCCAGTCCTGCTGTCATTTCAGTGAGTTGTAAATGTCTGCCTTTTCCATGAGGCTGTAAGCTCTCCCATGGCACATCTGCCTCCCCAGAACCTGGCAATGGCCTCTGCTCAGCATACACTGTGCTGGGTGAAGGAAGAGACGAATGAATGAGTTTAATCTTTGTGTGGCCTTTCTTTCTAAGGAAAGTTTTCATGTTGTTTCATAACTTTAAAGATGTTTCTGCCCCTGTAAAAGAACTTTCCATGTGATTTTGGGGAAAGGACTTGGGAGAGAGAAGCCTTTCTCAGTGCCCCAAGAATCTGCATGCCCCTCTGCACCCATGTCCACTTGGGAGACACCCTGACCTCAGTGGGGAGCTTGCAGAATTCTTTATCGCTCTTCTGGGTTTTTATGGGGTGAGACGGGGCTGGAGAAGGTTGCTCTGGGTACAGGGAAGTGTTAAATGCCTTGTGGGAGAATTGAATTAAAAAGAAAAAGATGGACAATGAGTGACTTAGAATGTGTTCTTTTTTTTTGTATTTTTTTTTTTGTGGTACGCAGGCCTCTCGCTGTTGTGGCCTCTCCCGTTGCGGAGCACAGGCTCTGGACGCGCAGGCTCAGCGGCCATGGCTCACGGGCCCAGCCGCTCCGCGGCATGTGGGATCTTGCTAGACTGGGGCACGAACCCGTGTCCCCCGCATCAGTAGGCAGACTCTCAACCACTGCGCCACCAGGGAAGCCCAGAATGTGTTCTTTACCAAGGTTTTCCATGGACACGCTTTCTTCAGACTGATGAATGGTTTTCTTGGCTGGTCATTGTCTTCGTTGTTCAGGCGACACAGAACGTCAGTGATGACCTCACAGAATGTCAGTGATGACCTCACGGTCAGATTTCTGTTCTCTTGCCTCAAATTTTACTTAAAAGGGCATTTAAAAGTCCACTTTAAAAAAAAAAAGTCCACTTAACCTCACCCAACAGGTACTTTTTTTTTTTTAATAAATGTATTTATTCATTTTTGGCTGCGTTGGGTTTTCGCTGCTGCGTGCAGGCTTTCTCTAGTTGCGCGAGCCGGGGCTACTCTTCGCTGCGGTGCGCGGGCTTCTCATTGCAGTGGCTTCTCTTGTTGCGGAGCACGGGCTCTAGGCGCGCGAGCCTCAGTAGTTGTGGCACACGGGCTTGGTTGCTCTGCGGCATGTGGGATCTTCCTGGACCAGGGCTCGAACCCGTGTCCCCTGCATTGGCAGGCGGATTCCCAACCATTGCACTACCAGGGAAGCCCTGCCCTTGAAATGGAAAAGAAAAATCAAATACCAGTGGACTTGGAAATGAAGAGGTACAAGAATAGAGTTTAGAACTCAGGTTTAAATTTGTTTTCTTCCTGTATCACTGTCTGTTGTATGAATACCATCATGCACTCGCAATTTGACTGTATTGGTTTTAGCTTGGTTCCCTAAAGAGACAATGATTGTAAATGCAACCTGTGACCTAAATGAGCAAGGCCATCTCCCAAAGCATCCTCCACTTCATCATCAAAAAACATTTATCAAGCAAGCAATTAATTTCCTATGGTCTTGAACCAGGCACTGTGTAAAAAAACAGAGACCTGGTCTCTACCCTCCTATTTTTTTTTTTTTATTTTGTGGTACGCGGGCCTCTCACTGTTGTGGCCTCTCCCGCTGCGGAGCACAGACTCCGGACGCGCAGGCTCAGCGGCCATGGCTCACGGGCCCAGCCGCTCCACGGCATGGGGAACTTTCCTGACTGGGGCACAAACCCATGTCCCTTGCATCGGCAGGCAGAGTCTCAACCACTGCGCCACCAGGGAAGCCCCCTCCTACCTTTTATAACTCAGAGAACAGCTGTAATTTTCCCCAAGTAGTGTATCCAACTTAATGTTCTCTTGGCATGAGTAGAAGTGGAAAATACTCTTACTTCTTTAAAAGTTCTGTGCATGAAATTAGAAATGAATTTCTAAAACGTAACTGTTTCCTGAAGTAGTTTGTCGATTCCCTCCTCTAATAAATATATTCATAAGAAGCTTTTGCAGATGGTTACAATGAAGATCGTCTCTGTTCTCAGCCTGTGAGTCACTGGAGTGTCCCTGAAAGCATTTGTTTTGCCCTAGAGTCTCTATAAGCAAAAGAAGGTATTTATTAGCAAGTGTGAATAATGCCCACATATCTCCCCCTCCCATCTCCCACCCCCAAATCCATTGTGTTTGGCTCCCTAGCTCCTGACAAGTGGGTGAGTCATTAACATTTTTGAGCTCTGCTTGAATTACTCCAGGGTCTTGACTCTATCTGGAGCTCTGGGGAGAGTTGTCACTACCCTCTGAGCATAGACTGGGTACGAACCTGAACTTGGCAGAGCTCCCAGGAAGGTTGGAATAAACCACAGTTATTAGTGCTAATATTCCTTCATGCACAGAGCTGGTAGTCAGTCAGTGTTCGCCCAGTGGTTAAAATCATTGGATAACTGTGCCTTCCCTGGTACTCCTGGAATTCCCAACAATCCAAGAGCTAAAGGGTCAATACCTGGCTCAGCTGCAGGGCTTAAATCTAAAAATAAATCTGTTCTCGGGCTTCCCTGGTGGCGCAGTGGTTGAGAGTCCTCCTGCCGATGCTAGGGGACACGGGTTCGTGCCCCGGTCCGGGAAGATCCCACATGCCGCGGAGCCGCTGGGCCTGTGAGCCATGGCCGCTGAGCCTGCATGTTCGGAGCCTGTGCTCCACAATGGGAGAGGCCACAACAGTGAGAGGCCCACATACCACAAAAAATAAATAAATAATAACAGCAAGATATAACTTAAAAAAATAAATAAATAAAAAATAAAAATAAACCTGTTCTCATTGGTTTTGGTTGGTTGGTGCCCTTGTGGGTTGTCAGTTGTTTTTTAATTGAAGTATAGTTGATTTACAATATTGTGTTACTTTCACACGTATAGCAAAGTAATTTGGAGGTGTGTATATATATATATATATTCTTTTTTTGATTCTTCTCCATTATAGGTTATTATAAGATATTGAATATAGTTCCCTATGGTGTACTCAATTTTTTTTTTTTTTTTTGCGGTACGTGGGCCTCTCACTGTTGTGGCCTCTCCCATTGCGGAGCACAGGCTCCGGACGCACAGGCTCCGGACGCACAGGCTCGGCAGCCATGGCTCACAGGCCCAGCCGCTCCGCGGCATGTGGGATCTTCCCGGACCGGGGCACGGACCCGTGTCCCCTGCATCGGCAGGCAGACTCTCAACCACTGTGCCACCAGGGAAGCCCTCAAATATTTTTAATATCATCTCTGCATATGCGTTTTCTTGTTATCATATGATTCATATAATCTTCAGCTTCTATCCTTTTCTGTTTTAACTGAATGAGAACTTTGAAAAATCAGTCAGTCATTCTGCCTTAAATTTATATCCTAAATCATGCAAGGAAAGGTACTAGGGCCCAACCTAAGTTCTGGGGTTGAAAGTAAATCACCTGTCCTAATAAAAACTTCTTTTGTGATAGAGGCAATGTGTGTCTAAAAGGTGATTTTTATTTTCTAGTTTATAATTGTCTTTATGTAAGATTCCCCCCAAAAGATTTGATATTAATCATCAGGAAAAAATAACATTGGAAAAGTCAGATTGTGAAGGTGTATCGTTAAGTGTTGGGAGTTGGGAGGACAGAACGTGGAGGACCTTACCACTAATCCAGGTGGTACTCCTAGCTCACAGGTCATTGCCCGTGATGTTGTGGATGGTGTCTAGGCTCCCAGCAGCCCAGGGTCGGTGCCACTCAAACCATACCTGAGGCTTGGTACAGGGAATTGTTTTAATGATAGAAAATTTCAAACATACATAAAAGTAAAGAGAACGGAGTCTCTATCCCCACACCCACCCCTCACCTGGGGATTTTTTTTTGGTGACTTTTTATTTTGATATATAATTTCAGATACATAGAACAGTTGTAAGAACAGTACAGGGAACTCCCATATACTCTATGCAGACTGAACAATTTCCATCATATTCTCTATGTGTATATGTATACATATGTGTGAGTACTATTTTTTCTGAGCCATTTAAGAATAAGTCAGAGATATTGTGTCCTTTTATCTCTAAATACTTCAGTATGTATTTCCTAACAGTAAGAATACAACCACAGTACAATGTTCAAAACCAGGAATTTAACCTTGATATTATCTTTTTTTTTTTTGGCCACGCCCAGCAGCATATGGGATCTTAATTCACCCACCAGCAATGGAAGAGGCCCCTGCTGCTTTGGAAGCACAGAGTCTTAACCACAGGACCACCAGGGAAGTCCCAATCTTGATATTATCTAATCCACAGTGGATAGCCAAATGTCATCAGGTACCCTAGCAATATCATTTATAGCTTTTTTTTCCCCCCTTTCGGATTACGTTGAAGCAAATTCAAGACAATTGCATCTGTAAATACTTAAGTATCCAGTATTAGTCGGGGTAATTCTGGCTACATCGTCCACATGGAAAACCTCGGGGGCCACCTTTCCCCTATCAACTGCCCCCAGCTCTTTGCGGGAAAACATTTGTGAGGGGCAGTTTTCAGAAGTGAGAAGGGGTAGAAACTGGGAAGCAGACATAGGTAATGAGCGAGACAGTAGTTCTCAGACTGATCTGCAGACTGTGTATTGGGGGTCATCTGAGTTGCTCGTGCAACGTGCAGAACAGGGGGCTCTACCCAGACAGGAGCTCTACCCAGGCCCTACAGGATGAGAACCTCGGGGAGCGACCAGAACTCTGCATTTTAACAGGTGCCACGGGTACCTCTTATACCCTGTGGGCTGGAGGTGCTCTGACCTGGAGGCAGGTGACCTGGGAGTGATGCTGTGTCCCTAGCAGTTTAATGTCACATCCCCACACACCTGCCCCGTCTCAGAACAGGTGCAAGGCTTTTACATTGCCTCCAATTCCACTAGCCCGAGACTCCTTAGGGTTGATAAGAGGCAGCATTTGGGGAATGGGAATACCTGCAGGGGCTCCTTTCTCAGCACACAGCTTCTTACACAGGGCTGAAACCTTTCCTAGGACTGCGGAGGGGACTCAGGTGCGGCAGCCAACCGCGCAGCCTCAGCGCCTCCCTGCCCGATCTTCCCCTCCAGGAAGGCAGCACCAGTACGAGTAGCGGTGGCACCATTATTATCGTTCCCAGGACCAGACAGCGAGTTGGTGCTGGAAATCCGCTATATAGATGTGACCGCGTTCAGGAAATGTGTCCATTCAAAAAATGGAGGTCGGTGGAGCCCTTCTCTCGGGCCCCTTTCATCTCTGAGAGTCGGGGCTTTCCAGTCATCTTCATCTGCTGAGGAGCAGATACTTCTTAGACCATGCAGGCGGGGATGCAGCGCAGCTCTGCCCGGGACAAGGCACACTTTAGGGGCATCCTGGACCCAGGCTCCTCTGCTACCTGAGATACAAGGACCCTTGTAAACGATTCTGACCCACCAAGAGATGACAACCACTGGGGAGATGCTCTAGATGTTCACTGTGCATCCGATGGGCGGCAGTGGGCTTAATTCTAACCTGCATCCTGTCAATGTGTCCACGTGACAAAGGTGACCACGTGACACAGGTGACACCCCCCCCCCTCACCTAGGACAGTAATCCAAGTGGCTGTTTCAGTTCCTCCTGCTGTTGAGTCTTCCTCTCCGTTCTCCTGAAAAGGCACTGTGCTCTCCAAGTCCTTTTCCATTTTAGCACGAGTGTTTCTCAAGCTGTAGCTCGTGCCAGTTTAGATCTCGGGGCTCATTCAGCCTTGCTCAGGGCAGCCGGGCTGGGTTTCTCTCATTCAGAGATAAGTGTGAAGAGAGCCTTCCAAACCCAGGCAGGCTTGGAGTCTTCACAGAGAAAGAGAGACGCAAAGTCCTGAAAGCAGAGCTCGCGCTGGCGCTGTGCCCAGACTGCGCGACGTGTGGGAGCAGCTCCCAGAGAAGCAAACAGACAAGTGGGCCTCCTTGGCCCCCTGGGGCTGCCAGGTGCTTCTTCAGTCTAAAGGCTGGAGGCAAGAGTCTGGAGTCAGATACAGCTTTGCTGATTAGCAAACGTTCTAATCTCCCAAGTCTCTCCCTGGTCAGGGCCATTCCTAGTGGACATGAATTGGGTTTATGAAAAAAGTATTTGAAAGTGCCAAAGAGGTTCCCGCACCATCGTGATGATGCTGACGAGGCAGATTGATGTTCTGATGTCTACCCGGGCTCAGGAGCAAGTGAGGCAGCACTTCTGGGGTACGCTTTTCCACCTGCTTGGAGACAGGCAGGTGGAGAGATTTAGATGACTAATTAACTTGTATTTTGCACACATTTATGGACATGTGCCCATCATGGGCCAGATGCTGGGAATACACAGGTGAGCAAGCTATCATTCCTGCCCACAAGATGCTCACGATCTAGAAGAGGAGACAGACCTAGGAGAATTGTAACTCAGTGTGATGGATGCCAGGACCGAAGTGGGCCTGAGGTGCAGGGATGGCTAGAGGAGGTGGGTGTTGTAACTGTTTTAATCCACACAACAATAATCCTACAGGGCCTAAATGTCTTCACGGCTGTTCTGAACAACAGCAAAACTTTGCAAACAAAATTATTTCATAACTAATGTAGAGGGGAAGCTTAACCCAATGAATGCATTTGGTGGCAAAATCTGACCTAAACTGTTTATCCTTTTAAGTCTGAATGTTCGTATTGATGTGTTTGATGACAGACCCACCGTGGGTATTACCATAATGCATAGGCACTCTATTACCTTTATCACGTCTGAAAAATTCTGAACCTTGAAGCACATCTGACCCTTGGGTTTTGATGAGGGACTGTGGACTTGTCCTGGTATCGTCTGCATTTTGCATCTGCGGAGGCAGAATGCAGGGCGGACTCATTTGCCCAAGATCCAGAGCTGGTAAGGGGCAGTCAGGGCTTGCGGGAATGTCCTTCTGATGCCTGAGCCCTGCTGGGCACCCTCAGGTGACACTGCCTTGAAAGGCACCGACTTACACAGCAGTGGTTTGGGCACCGGACTCGTGGGTGGCTCTGGAGTGGGGATGGATTGGATAGCATTGCCCAGGGATGTACCCAGGTGGCCGTGACGGGGATGTGGGTGTCAGTCTCCCCTTGGCCCAGGCTCATCCACCTCACGCTGGTGGTAGTCCCTATTTAACAGGGAATGGGGATTTTGTGCCTCTCTGCCCACAAGATATGCTGTTGCCGTGTCAAAATCTGTCCACCGCCACCCCTCGCCCAGGTTATCTCTCACTGCTTCTTGTCTCCATTCCTTGAACATTTTGTTCCCATCACTGGCTTCTGGTCTGTTACCCCTAAGGTCTCTTCAACCAGTGGGAAAGAGGTACTTGTTAATAATTCTGGTGTTTTGTAGGTTGGCCCCGGGATCAGCTTTGTGTACAGGCAGGAAGTAGCCAACAGGGATAAGTGATTTTAGGGACACAGGCCTTTAACAGCCTTCAAATTACCTTCCTTAGCTGTCCTAGCAATTGGAGCAGGGGTTCTGGGCTGAGGCTGGATGCTTCAGCGGTTTCATGAGCCCCCGAAATAGGTTTTGTGTGTGTTGACGTTTTTCTTTCATTGGATTCTCAGCAGAGCCTGTGACTTTAAAAAGGTTAAGTGCTGCTGGGTTGGAGTGAAGCTCATTAAACATGTCAGCATTTCCCAAAAGTATAAACAGTAAATGAGTGTTCATTTATATACTCTCTTCCATTATCCTTTCGTGTATCTATAGTCAGTATGATCACTTTCATGCTTTAGTTAATAGCTAGGATAGTTAAGCCTTGATAGGCTGAAGGGAAAACTTGGGAGCTTCTGGATTCAATAGGCCTTTATGGGGTAGGTCTACCTGGAGTCCCCCAAACGAGGGATCCCTTTGGATTGTGGCACAACCCAAGGACAAAAAACAAAGGGTGTTTTTCATCACTTTGCTTACTTCATAATTTTGCCAGGTCTTCTCATCACGAGGGAAGCAGTGACGGTTCCTCCCAGGGCCTTTCCCTGCCTCAGCTTAGCTCTGCTTGTTAAACACACCCTGGTGATAAGAATCTAAGGAGGTAGTGCATGATTTTCCTCTTGCTGCTGTAACAAATTATCACAAAGTTAGTGACTTACAGCAAAACAAATTTACAAACTTACAGTTCCATAGGTTAGAAGTCCGACACAGTTCTCACTGGGTTAAAATCAAGGTGGCAACAGGGCGACATTCCTTTCTGGAGGCTCTAGGGGGAGAATTCTGTTCCCTTGCCTTTTCCAGTTTCTGGGGGCTGCCTGCATTTCTTGCCTCATGGCCCCTTGTTCTGTCTTCAAAGCCAGGCTCTATCTTCGACCTAGAGGGTCAAGTCCCTCTCACATAGCATCACTCTGACCTCCTCTTCTGATTCTCTTCCACTTTTAAGGACCCTTGTGGTTACATTGGTCCCACTTGGACAATTCGGGATAATCTCATCTTTGAAGTCAGCTGATTAGCAACCTTAATTCCATCTGTAACGTTACTTCCCCTTTGACATGTACTGTAACATATTCACAGGTACCAGGACGTGGACATCTTTGGGACATCATTATGCCTACCACACCCAGACACCAAAGAAAACTAATCTGCATGAATTCCTTTGGTTATTATAGGTACCACCTGGACAGGAACGCTCAGTTATGTATAACCTTCCTTCGAGGAGAGCTTGTCCTTTTGAGAGGCATATCAGAGGGTCACGACATTGCAGGTTCTCTGACCTCATCAGAGATGACGTGTTGATGCTAATGTTTGACTGCCCACCTCTGGCTAGTCCCAGGGGTGACGTATGTTAGCAAAAATTGTCTGGAGGCAGCTTAGGGTCTTGAAACCATCAGATAAACATTTTATTAGGGATGTGTGTGAGGAGAGATTCCAGGCCTGCCTGGAATGTAATTTATGATTGTGTGTGCAGTGTGTGAGCAGGGATGAGAGGACAGAGATGGGAAAACAGAGACCCAACAGTAACATTAGCCACAGAAACAGGTGCAAGTCTATGCAGGAAAATGCAGAGGGGAGAAAAGCCCCTGGTCATTTGACTTGTGTCACACAAAAATGGCAGCAAGACCTTGGAGGGTAGGATGTTCATGGGGGAAAAGGAGTCTCAAGCCGGTAGCAGCAGCTTTCTGGGCAGAGGGGCTTTGTCTTGGTGAGGAGATATTGGCCAATTGCGTGGATCTGGGGCTTTTGTTGGTTTTGTTTTGGTTCCAAACGGTGGTCAGAAAAGCGTCTCTTACAGTGACTGTGTGCAGCCCTGGCCCTGCACAAAGTCCTGAGATTGGGGACAGGGAAGGTAGGGAGAAGGTGACCAAGAAACTTTCCCAGAAGCAGGACCAGCTACATAATTTACAGGGCTGAATGTAAAATAAAAATACAGGGCCCTTGTTCAATGATTATCAAGAATTTCAAGATGGTGGTGGCAGAGTATTTAGCCAAGCATGGGGCCCTCCTACGGCCTTGCGTTCTCACAATGGTCACACACCATGAAGCGTGAAGTGGCCACTGCCCAGGGCAACGTTCCCTGTGTGTGTCCTTGGCTCTCTCTGATATCACGAGTAATGTTCGAGGCCTCTTTCCCAGGGAGTTAGCAGTACCATGGGCCTTGGCCCCGAGGACTTGCTTTCGTATCATAGAACTTGTCTTGATTGCACTGGATATTTGATGCTGCTTGACAGGTACTTTGCTCCATCTGGGGGGAGCCCACATTCCAGGGGCAGGAAGTAGAGGGGCGAGGAAGAGAAACTTGGGACTCTCAGAGCCTTCCCTTCCGATGGTGTGACCTCAGACAAGCAACTTAGATCGTCCCCATCCCGTTTCTTCATCTGTAATGTTACTGACTCCAAAGTGACTTCATGAGGCCCATTGGTTAAGGTGCTCTGAGAGGGGCCTCCAGCCCCCCACCCATCTAACAGGTCTCTGGCCAGAACTAATGGCCACAAAGTCTGCAGAAGAGCGTGGACACGGCCGCTGAGGACCGACCGCATTCAGTGCGGCTGACCTGATGTACTTGCCCCCCTGCTTCCCTTTATCTGCCCTCAACACATGCACACCCACACCTACACCTGTGGAGGTGCTTTCCTCTGCAGGACCAGGGAGCTGCTGAGCCGCTGGCCTGAGCTTCCGCAACCCCAGCCTGCCCAGGGTCCATCCGTCCCAGCCTGAACAAGATGCCCGAGGGAGACTTGGAGTGGACAGGGGAGGGAAGCTGCGTGGGAAGCAAGAGACAGTTGTGGCCCAGTGAACTGGGGGATGGCGCAGACGCATCCCGACCAGTGCTTGCTCCCTCTTTCCCAGCAGTTGGTTCACTGGCCCTGCTGGCGAGAAGCAGCAGCAATGGCTGGGCGTGTCGTCTCTGCGGCCCACCCAGCCCCGGCCGAGCCCAGGCGCTAATTAGCGGTGAGGATATGGGAGGAAGTGGGGAGCCCAGAGTCTGAACTCCTTGGCCTAGAGAATTTGGAACGTGCCAGAGGAAGTATCCGCTGCTGCAGAGAGCCGACCATGGAGAGCCCAGGGCAGCCAGGGCCCGGCCAGGGGTAGTTGGGGCACCTCTGAAGCTTTGCTGGTGGTTGAACGGGCAATTCCTCTTTTCTGCAAGCTGGTAGCCCCACTTTTAATTGGCACCCTGGGAGGACGGGGTGGGTGGAGAAGTGAGCAGGGTGGGAGAGACGCAGCATAGAAAGACTTTGCGTCTGGTTAACAGCTTTCCTCAGGCAGCATGGTCCTTTCACCGAATAGGGGAAACAAAGAGTTGGGGCGTGGGGTGAGACCTGAGGCTGCTCTCTTTCTTTCTGAAGACTTTTATTTTACAACTCGTAAATACTTATTCATCATACACAGGCTAGAAAATACAAGCATGCAAAAGAAAAAAACACTTGTAACTCCCCATTTTAGAGATGCCTGTTGTTAACATTTTGGGCTATGTCCTTCTAGACTTTTTTCTCTGTGCATGACTGTAGTCTTACTCTCTGCAGTTATACTACAATCCTGTTTTGTTATTAGCTTTTGTCACTCGTTGACACATCAGAAACATATTTCATGCCTACAGATGTGGATTTTGGGTTTTATTTTTTGTTGTCTTTTTAAATGGCAGTGGAGTTTTGCAAAGTTTGGATGGACTTAACCCCCGATTGTTGGAAATTTAGGTGGTTCTTTTCTTGCTATTGTTGCTCTTATTAACAGCACTCCATCCTAGTAACTTCATCTTCATGCGCATCCTTGTTTTCTCAAGAGACATTTCTGGATGATTTCCATAGGATATGTTTATTTTTTAAATTATTTATTTGTTTTTAAAATTGAAGTATAGTTGATTTACAGTATTGTGTTAGTTTCAGGTGTACAGCAAAGTGATTCCATTATATATATATATATTTTTTTCAGATTCTTTCTGTTATAGGTTATTACAAGTTATTGACTATAGTTCCCTGTGCTGTACAGTAAATCCTTGTTGTTTATTTATTTATTTATTTATTTATTTATTTATTTTGCGATACGCGGGCCTCTCACTGTCACTGTTGTGGCCTCTCCCATTGCGAAGCACAGGCTCCGGACGCGCAGGATCACCGGCCATGGCTCACGGGCCCAGCCGCTCCGCAGCATGTGGGATCTTCCCGGACCGGGGCACGAACCCGTGTCCCCTGCATCGGCAGGCGGACTCTCAACCGCTTCGCCACCAGGGAAGCCCCCTTGTTGTTTATTTTATGTAGAGTAGTGTGTATCTGTTCATCCTGTACTCCTAATTTATCCCTCCCTCCTCCATAGAATACATTTCTATATGCATTTTTAAGGCTTTAGACCAGTGGTTCTCAATGAGGGTTGACCCCTCCCTGGCAAGGGGCATTTGGCAATGTCTGGAGACATTTTTGGATGTCACAGCTGGAGCGGAGGTTGCTACTAGTATCTATTGGCTAGAAGCCACAGTACTACTAAACATCCTACAATTAGAGAACAACTCCCACATCAAATAATTATCAAGTCCAAAATGTGAATTAGCATTTCTCAACCAAGGTCTAGAAACTCTGCTTTGAACACATGGCTTTCCGTCTGCTGCCACCCCCCCACCCCACCCCACCAACTTTACTGAGATACAGTTGACACATAAATTGTGTAAGTTTAACGTGTATAATGTGTTGATTTCATCCATCTATATCTTGCAAAATGATCACTGCCATAGCATTAGCTGAGACTTCCATCCTGTCACATATTTACCATTTCTTTTTTGTGGTGATGACATTTAAGATCTACTCTCTTGGGACAATGAGTTGCCGACTGGAGCGATGAGCAGCCTTGCTGAGCATCAGAAGAGTGACCTAATAGAGCCAATCTGCAAGGACTGGAAAGGAAGGGCCAGATACAGCAACTTATTCATGTCTATAAAAGGAGAGCTTGACATGCCCACACCACTGGACCTCTAGAAACTCTCCTGAGTGAATTACAACAGGAGAAAATCAGACTTCTATGCAGTGGTTCCTTGATGCATTTTTAGAAGCCTGAGGTTGCCACCCAGAATTTAACGAGAAACCAGCAATTAATGAAAGGGCCAACTGTAAAGCAAAATAGCTGAACCTGACTCTTTTACCAAGATAAAAGATGTACTTCAAAGTCTACAACAAATGCTTCATTGTGGAGAAGACTGTGCTGTATCACTTCCTCTGAAGCAAGCCCAAACACTGAGTTCTTGTCTATCAACACATCCCAGGGAGAGGGAAGCTTCATAAAAATAAAAAAATCTATTCAGAACATCAGAGAGTCCAGGACTCTACATGACCTGGTGGGACCCCTCGCCCAGGATCTCCCTTGCCTTGCTTATGCTTGAAGCCGTGTGGCTCACAGGGTCTCGGTGCTCTGGCCGGGTGGCAGGCCTGAGCGTTTCAGGTGGGAGAGCCGAGTTCAGGACATTGGACCACCAGAGACCTCCTGGCCTCACGTAATATCAATCGGCGAGAGCTCTCCCAGAGATCTCTGTCTCAATGCTAAGACCCAGCTCCACTCAATGACCAGCAAGCTCCAGTGCTGGACACCCTATGCCAAACAACTAGCAAGACAGGAACACAGCCCCAGACATTAGCAGAGAGGCTGCCTAAAATCATACTAAGTTCACAGACACCCCAAAACACACCACCGGACATGGTCCTGCTCACCAGAAACACAAGATCCAGCCTCATCCACCAGAACATAGGCCCTAGTCCCCTCCGCCAGGAAGCCTACACAACACACGGAACCAACCTTACCCACTGGGGGCAGACACCAAAAACAACGGGAACTACGAACCTGCAGCCTGTGAAAAGGAGACCCCAAACACAGTAGGTTAAACAAATAGGAAAACAGAGAAATATGCAGCTGATGAAGGAACAAGGTAAAAACCCACCAGACCAAACAAATGAAGAGGAAATAGGCAGTCTACCTGAAAAAGAATTCAGAGTAATGTTAGTAAAGTTGGTCCAACTTCTTGGAAATAGAATGGAGAAAATCAAAGAAATGTTTAACAAGGACCTAGAACTAAAGAGCAAACAAACAATGATGAACAACACAATAAATGAAATAAAAAATTCTCTAGAAGGAATCAATAGCAGAATAACTGAGGCAGAAAAACGGATAAGTGACCTGGAAGATAAAGTAGTGGAAATAACTGCCACAGAGCAAAATAAAGAAAAAAGAATGAAAAGAATTGAGGACAGTCTCAGAGACCTCTGGGACAACATTAAATGCACAAACATTCAAATTATAGGAGTCCCAGAAGAAGAAGAGAAAAAGAAAAGGACTGAGAAAATATTTGAAGAGATTATAGTTGAAAACTTCCCTCATATGGGAAAGGAAATAGTCCATCACATCCAGGAAGTGCAGAGAGTCCTATACAGGATAAATCCAAGGAGAAACACACCAAGACACATATTAATCAAACTATCAAAATTTAAATACAAAGAAAAATTATTAAAAGCAGCAAAGGAAAAGCAACAAATAACACACAAGGGAATCCCCATAAGGTTAACAGCTGATCTTTCAGCAGAAACTCTGCAAGCCAGAAGGGAGTGGCAGGGCACATTTAAAGTGATGAAAGGGAAAAACCTACAACCAAGATTACTCTACCCAGGAAGGATCTCATTCAGATTTGACGGAGAAATCAAAACCTTTACAGACAAGCAAAAGCTAAGAGAATTCAGCACCACCAAACCAGCTTTACAACAAATGCTAAAGGAACTTCTCTAGGCAGGAAACACAAAGGAAGGAAAAGATCTACAATAACTAGGAAAATGGTAATAGGAACATACATATCAATAATTACCTTAAATATAATTGGATTAAATGCTCCAACCAAAAGACAGAGACTGGCTGAATGGATAGAAAAACAAGACCTGTATATATGCTGTCTACAAGAGATCCACTTCAGACCTAGGGACACATACAGACTGAAAGTGAGGGGATGGAAAAAGATATTCCATGCAAAGGGAAATCAAAAGAAAGATGGAGTAACAATTCTCATAAAAGACAAAATACACTTTAAAATAAAGACTGTTACAAGAGACAGAGAAGGACACTACATAATGATCAAGGGATCAATCCAAGAAGAAGATATAACAATTGTAAATATTTATGCACCCAACATAGGAGCACTTTAGTACATAAGGCAAATGCTAACAGCCATAAAAGGGGAAACTGATAGTAACAAATAATAGTAGGGGATTTTCACACCCCGCTTTCACCAATGTACAGCTGATCCAAAATGAAAATAAATAAACACAAGCTTTAAATGATACATTAAACAAGATGGACTTAATTGATATTTATAGGACATTCCATCCCAAAACAACAGAATAAACTTTCTTCTCAAATGCTCATGGAACATTCTCCAGGATAGATCATATCTTGGGTCACCGATCAAGCCTTGGTAAATTTAAGAAAATTGAAATTGTATCAAGTATCTTTTCTGACCACAACGCTATGAGACTAGATATCAATTACAGGACAAAAACTGAAAAAAATACAAACACATGGAGGCTAAACAATATGCTACTAAATAACCAGGATATCACAGAAGAAATCAAAGAAGAAATAAAAAAATACCTAGAAACAAATGACAATGAAAACACGACAGCCCAAAACCTATGGGATGCAGCAAAAGAAGTTCTAAGAGGGAAGTTTCTAGCAATACAGTCCTACCTCAAGAAACAAGAGAAATCTCAAATAAACAACCTAGCCTTACACCTAAAGCAATTAGGCAAAGAAGCACAAAAAATCCCCAAAGTTAGCAGAAGGAAAGAAATCATAAAGATCAGATCAGAAATAAATGAAAAAGAAATGAAGGAAACAATAGCAAAGATCAATAAAACTAAAAGCTGGTTCTTTGAGAAGATAAACAAAATTGATAAACCATTAACCAGACTCATCAAGAAAAAAAGGGAAAAGACTCAAATCAATAGAATTAGAAATGAAAAAGGAGAAGTAATAACTGACACTGCAGAAATATAAAGGATCATGAGA
The DNA here is from genome assembly GCF_005190385.1 of Monodon monoceros. Taxonomy (NCBI): domain Eukaryota; kingdom Metazoa; phylum Chordata; class Mammalia; order Artiodactyla; family Monodontidae; genus Monodon; species Monodon monoceros. Next base: position 40,109,780 of record NW_021703777.1, read on the forward strand.
GATTACTACAAGCAACTATATGCCAATAAAATTGGCAACCTGGAAGAAATGGACAAATTCTTAGAAAAGCACAACCTTCCAAGACTGAACCAGGAAGAAATAGAAGATATAAATAGACCAATCACAAGCACTGAAATTGACTCTGTGATTAAAAATCTTCCAACAAACAAAAGCACAGGACCAGATGGCTTCACAGGAGAATTCTATCAAACATTTAGAGAAGAGCTAACACTGATCCTTCTCAAACTCTTCCAAAATATAGCAGAGGGAGGAACACTCCCAAACTCATTCTATGAGGCCACCATCACCCTGATATCAAAACCAGGCAAAGATGTTACAAAAAAAGAAAACTACAGGCCAATATCACTGATGAACATAGATGCAAAAATCCTCAACAAAATACTAGCAAACAGAATCCAACAGCATATTAAAAAGATTATATACCATGATCAAGTGGGGTTTATCCCAGGAATGCAAGGATTCTTCAATATACGCAAATCAATCAATGTGATACACCATATTAATAAATTGAAGGATAAAAACCATATGATAGTCTCAATAGATGCAGAAAAAGCTTTCAACAAAATTCAACACCCATTTATGATAAAAAAAAAACCTCTCCAGAAAGTAGGCATGGAGGGAACTTACCTCAACATAATAAAGGCCATATATGACAAACCCACAGCCAACATCATTCTCAATGGTGAAAAACTGAAACCATTTCCACTAAGATCAGGAACAAGACAAGGTTGTCCACTCTCACCATTATTATTCAACATAGTTTTGGAAGTTTTAGCCACAGCAATCAGAGATGAAAAAGAAATAAAAGGAATACAAATCAGAAAAGAAGTAAAACTGTCATTGTTTCCAGATGACACAATACTATACGTAGAGAATCCTAAAGACACTACCAGAAAACTACTAGAGCTAATCAATTAATTTGGTAGAGTAGCAGGATACAAAATTAATGCACAGAAATCTCTTGCATTCCTATACACTAATGATGAAAAATTTGAAAGAGAAATTAAGGAAACACTCCCATTTACCATTGCAACAAAAAGAATAAAATACCTAGGAATACACCTACCTAAAGAGACAAAAGACCTGTATGCAGAAAACTATAAGACACTGATGAAAGAAATTCAAGATGATACCAACAGATGGAGAGATATACCATGTTCTTGGATTGGAAGAATCAACATTGTGAAAATGACTCTACTACCCAAAGCAATCTACAGATTCAATGCGATCCCTATCAAACTACCACTGGCATTTTTCACAGAAGTAGAACAAAAAATTTCACAGTTTGTATGGAAACACAAAAGACCCCGAATAGGCAAAGCAATCTTGAGAAAGAAAAATGGAGCTGGAGGAATCAGGCTCCCTGATGTCAGACTATACTGCAAAGCTACAGTAATCAAGACAGTATGGTACTGGCACAAAAACAGAAATATAGATTAGTGGAACAGGATAGAAAGCCCAGAGATAAACCCACGCACATATGGTCACCTTACTTTTGATAAAGGAGGGAAGAATATACAATGGAGCAAAGACAGCCTCTTCAATAAATGGTGCTGGGAAAACTGGACATCTACATGTAAAAGAATGAAATTAGAACACTCCCTCACACCATACACAAAAATAAACTCAAAATGGATTAAAGACGTAAATATAAGGCCAGACACTATAAAACTCTTAGAGGAAAACGTAGACAGAACACTCTATGACATAAATCACAGCAAGATCCTTTTTGACCCACCTCCTAGAGAAATGGAAATAAAAAGAAAAATAAAGAAATGGGACCTAATGAAACTTAAAACCTTTTGCACAGCAAAGGAAACCATAAACAAGACAAAACGACAACCCTAAGAATTGGAGAAAATATTTGCAAACAAAGCAACTGACAAAGGCTTAAGCTCCAAAATATACAAGCCGGTCATGCAGCTCAACATCAAAAAAACAAACAACCTAATCCAAAAATGGGCAGAAGGTACTTCCCTGGTGGCGCAGTGGTTAAGAATCTGCCTGCCAATGCAGGGAACACAGGTTTGAGCCCTGGTCCAGGAAGATCCCACATGCTGTGGAGAAACTAAAGTTGTGCACCACAACTACTGAGCCTGTGCTCTAGAGCCTGCTAGCCACAGCTACTGAAGCCTGTGGGCCTAGAGCCCATGCTCCACAACAAGTGAAGCCACAGCAGTGAGAAACCCACACACTGCAAAGAAGAACCAACACAGCCAAAATAAATAAATAAATAAATTTAAAAAAACCAAAAAAACCAAAATGGGCAGAAGGCCTAAATAGACCTTTCTCCAAAGAAGATATACAGATTGCCAACAAACACATGAAAGGATGCTCAACATCACTAATAGTTAGAGAAATGCAAATCAAAACTACAGTGAGGTATCACCTCACACCAGTCAGAATGGCCATCATCAAAAAATCTACAAACAATAAATGCTAGAGAGGGTGTGAAGAAGAGGGAACCCTCTTGCACTGTTGGTGGGAATGTAAATTGATACAACTACTATGGAGGTTCCCTAAAAGACTAAAAATAGAACTACCATATGACCGAGGAATCCCACTACTGGGCATATACCCTGAGAAAACATAATTCAAAAAGAGTCATGTACCGCAATGTTCATTGCAGCTCTATTTACAATAGCCAGGACATGGAAGCAACCTAAGTGTCCATCGACAGATGAATGGATAAAGAAGATGTGGCACATATATACAATGGAATATTACTCAGCCATAAAAAGAAACGAAATTGAGTTATTTGTAGTAAGGTGGATGGACCTAGAGTCTGTCATACAGAGTGCAGGAAGTTAGAAAGAGAAAAAAGAAATACCGTAGGCTAACACATATATATGGAATCTAAAAGAAAAAAAAAGTTCTGAATAACCTAGGGGCAAGACAGGAATAAAGATTCAGATGTAGACAATGGACTTGAGGACATGGGGAGGGGGAAGGGTAAGCTGTGACAAAGTGAGAGAGTGGCATGGACATATATACACTACCAAACGTAAAATAGATAGCTAGTGGGAAGCAGCCGCATAGCACGGGGAGGTCAGCTCGGTGCTTTGTGACAACCTAGAGGGATGGGATAGGGAGCGTGGGAGGAAGGGAGACGCAAGAGGGAAGAGATATGGGGACATATGTATATGTATAACTGATTCACTTTGTTATAAAGCAGAAACTAACACACCATTGTAAAGCAATTATACTCCAATAAAGATGTTAGAAATAAAAAAAGATCTACTCTCTTTACAACTTTCAAGTTTACATTAGATTCCCCAGAACTTTTTAATCTTATAACTGGAAGTTTGTACACTTTGACCAACATCTTCCCATCTACCCCAATCCCTGGTAACCAACACTCTACTCTATGTTTCTCTGAGTTTGACCTTTTTAGCTTTCACATGTACATGAGATCATCCAGTGTTTGTTTTTCTCTGTCCTACTTCACTTAGCACAGTGCCCTAAGTGTTCATCCAAGTTGTCGCAAACAGCAGGATTTCCTTCTTTCTCGTGGCTGGATAATATTCCCTCACACACACACGGATATTTTTATTCTTGGTAATATGTGTCGTGCTCGAGCTTCCAAGCCCCCGAGGAAACCAAGGTCAAGGTATTCAACTTAATTGGCTCTCAACGCAAACCAACCCAATCCCATCCTGTCTCCCACTTGCAGAAGGACCTGAGTGCCCGCTCCGTTTTGGAGCAGGGAAATGACTAATGTGAGCCACGTGGAGCCTGTCCTTGCATCCAGGAGAGAAAGAGGGGCAGGATGCCCTGGGAGGACGTGCACAAGAGAGAGAGGCAGAGAGAAGAAATGGGGAAGTGGGGAGGTGCAGTGTAGACAATGCCATCCTTTTTGCAATGAAAAGAGGATTTGTATGTATTCTTTAGGGGCCTGAAGGCCGGTTCCTGGCACTGAGGACCCAAGCAGGGAGAACACACGGCATTGCAGAGTGCAGGAGCAGGGAGCAGATCAGAAAGCCTCTACTGTCTCTCTGAAGCTGGCATGGGGGCAGTGTGAAGTCCTGTGTCCTGGGGCGGTGCCCAGGGCCCACCCATCAGGAATGGAAAATACCAGCACTCTCCATACCATATATTATGAGGCTGTGAGACCCGAAATATTATTCTATCATATCCTTTTCAGGCAAACCTATGACACTCATTGAAACTGGCTACTTCATTTATTCATCTTTGGAATGTGTTACAGTCATCCGTTCATAACAGATATTTCCTGAGCACCTTTAGATGCCAGGCACCATGAGACCCAGTGAATAAAATAGACACAGTCTCTGTCCTCATGGAGCACAGAACCTCTAACAATGTGCCAGGCAGGGTAAGTATTATGAGCGGGACATACAGGGTGGAGCCCAGGGTGGGAGCAGCCCACCTAATGGGGACATGGAGGTGCATGAAGGGGGCCTGGTGTTAGGAAAACTTCTCGTAAGAAGTGGTGTCTTGGTAGATACAGGGAACAGAGTAGTGGTTACCAGAGGGGCAGGGGTTGAGGGTGAGGGTGATTTACTGTATGGTGACGGATGGAAACTAAACTTTTGGTGGTAAGCACGCTATAATGTAGTTGTAACACATGAAACATATAATGTTATAAACCAATGTTTACTCAATAAAAAATAAATTAAAAAGTAGTGATGTCTAAGTCAAGAACAGAAGGACCGAATGGAGTTCACCATAAGCAGAGGAATATAGACTTTTCTCTGGAAGGCTTTGAAAATACAGCGGGTTCTGGTCTCCCCAAGGCCATTTCAGTGTGGTCCTCCATGAAGGAATGCAATTGGACTAAATATGCCTTCACAAATCAAGCTTCTTTTAAGTCATCTTTTCAAACTATGAATATTTCCATCATATAGAAAAGTGAGTGGGATAATATAGCAAACAGCTTTACTGCTACCATCCTGGTCCAAGTTACCCTGAATGAGTCTCCTCCCACAGAGTCTCCCAGCTGCTGCCCTTGCCCCCTAGTCCATTCTCAACACAGCATGCAGAGTGGTCCTGTTAACATGTAGCTCTGATCATGCCTCTTCTCTGTTCAAAACCCTCCTATGGCTGCCATCTCACTCAGTGTATGTGCTGGTCCTGCATGATGCCCCTCCCTGCCCCCATTACCTCCCTGAGCTCATTTCTGCTCCATTCCACTGTTCTCCTTTCCCTTCCACAGGCACGGTCCCATGCGAGGCTGTTCCGCCTACCCTATGATCACTTTGGACGGGGGAGATCTCTAGAAATTCAATAGTTTTCTTACTATACTCTGGAAGTATAGTAAGAGCAGCTGAAGAGCTTTGAACATTGGTTAAGCAGACTCTCAGCCACACCTCTTCAACCTTTAGTTGTTTCAGGCACTAAAGACAAACACAATTAGGGAGGAGAAAGGGGATACTCAAGAGAAAATGATGTAGAGAAAAATGCCATAAATATCCTCTTTTATATTTGGATATGACAGAAAGTTTACAGGAAGAGTATAGGAGGTAAATAAACAAATACACTTTAGTTAGGTATTTTTCTGAGCAGTTTTTTGCTTTTGTAACTATTTTGATATAATTTCAAATTTATAGAAAAGTTGCAAAAGTAGTACGAGGAACTCCTGTGCATCCTTTACCCATATTAATCATGTGTTTACATTTTACCTCCCTCCCTTGTCTCCCCATAATACATAGTATAAATATGTATTTTTAAAAACCATTCAAGGGTAAGCTGGAGACGTTGAGTGCCTTTACCTTTAAATACTTCCATGTTTATTTCCTAAGAACAAGGATGTTATCTTATACAACCATAGTCAATTATTTCTGGGCATTTTAAATCACTTTTGCAGTATTTTCAAGTGACTTCCTACTAAGGATACCCTTTACTAAAAAACATGCACCAAAATGGGTTGAATTGATGCCGTTGTTTTACCCAGTGGGATACTGAAACACAGGTTAAGACTCACAGACCTTCCAAAGTCTACTGATTTTATTTCAGTCTGGAAAAAAAAATCTAATCCTCAGTAAAGTGGTGAAACATTTATTGGCCTTGGAAAACACTGCCTACTTGGCTAATATCCTTTTCCCTTAATAGTCTGCTTCAATGCAATGGTATTTTATTAATTTATTAGCCATCAGAATCCTATTAAGAGACAGTGTTGGAGGTGGAAGGGATATTAGAGATTCTTCCAGCCCTACTTTACAGTTAAGCAAACTGGGGACCAGAAAGACACAGCCCACTGTCTCAGGGCAGTGCTTGGGACTGGAGTCCAGAGATCTAACTCTAAACTTGGAAGGCCCTTCAGAGAGGACCAGTCTAGTGTGTGTGAGGGGGAGCCCATGGGGCTCTTGGGAACCCACGGGGCTCTAGAGGTGGTATGGTGAGCGAGGGGAGCCAGACCCCAGCCTCCAGCCCCTGTCTGAGAACCCTGCTTTCTCCTTTGTTTCATATATTGAGCTTCTGCTAAGATTTTCTGTGAAGAAAGGCCTTACTACTTAAAAAAATAGGACTTAGTGAGGTTTAAAGATGGGCTCAGTATTACCCAGCAAGTGGATGTCAGAGCCAGGGTGAGGACCTGAGCCTCCCCTCTCCATCCAGTGGGTGTCCTGTTCCACCCTCACACCACAGAGCTGCCTCTCAGCCATCTTGCTTCGCTTCTTCTTTTCAATCATTGCCCTGGGGGAACAAGGAGCAAAACATTTTAGAAAAGGATTCATCTTATCAAAGGATGACTTCACTTCTCCAAAGCCCTCTCGCTACCATTCATTCCTCTCCCACATGTACCTTTACCCTGACACTGATCAAGAGCCCCAGGACATGCTTCTTACTCCCCCAGATTATCACAGTGTTTCCATAATAATACATTTCATTGCAGATCACTCACATAACTACTACTCTGATTTTTTTAAATATAAATTTATTTATTTATTTTTGGCTGCGTTGGGCCTTCGTTGCTCCGCATGGGCTTTCTCTAGTTGCGGTGAGCGGGGGCTACTCTTCATTGTGGTGTGCGGGCTTCTCCTTGCAGTGGTTTCTCTCGTTGAGGAGCGTAGGCTCTAAGCATGTGGGCTTCAGTAGTTGTGGTACTCAGGCTTCAGTAGTTGTGGCTCGTGGGCTGTAGAGCTCAGGCTTAGTAGTTGTGGCAAATGGAGATTGGTAGCACAGCAATGTGAATGTACGTCATGCTACTGAACTTTTACTAAGATGGTAAATTTTATGTTATGTGTATTTCACCACAATTAAAAATAAAATAGCCCCCACAAAAAAAGGAAGCCTCAAAAAGACTAAACTATTTCCAAGTAATGTAACTGCATCCTAGAACAAAGCTCAAGAGTATAATTATAGCGTGTAATTTTAGAATTATAGGATATAATTTATAAAATAATAATTTCTATGAAGAAACACAAAAATATCTAGCACTGAACAAGGAAATATTCACAATGTCTGACATCCAATCAAAAATTACAAGGCATGTAAGAAGAAGGAAAAATACAACCTATAATGAGGAGAAAAATCAATCAAAAGAAACAGATCCCCAAATGACACTTATGATGGAATTAGTAGACAGGAACACTAAAACTATATCCCATATGTTCAAGAATTTAGAGAAAAGAGTGAACATGAAAAGTAAAGACATGGAAGACATTTTAAAAGACCCAACTCAAACTTTTAGAGATGGAAAATACAATATCTGAGATAAAAAAAAATACACTAGGTGGGAGTTATGGCAGACTAGATGCTGCAGAAGAAAAGATTAACAAATTTGAAGACACCACAATAGAAATTATCCAAAATGAAGCATACAGAGGGGGAAAAAAAAAAAACTGAAAGAAAAGTAAATAACAGCATCAGTGAGCTGTGAGACAACTTCAAGCGACCTAATATAATTAGAGTGTAATTAGAGTCCAAAAAGTGGGGATGGGAAAGGAAATATATTTGAAGAAATACTGGCCAAATTTTTTCAAATTTGATCAGAATGAAAAATCCACTGGTTCAAGAAGTTCAACAAAGCCCAAGCACAAGAAATATGGGGAAAAAAACCCCCAAACTACATAAACATCACAATGAAATTGCTTAAAACCAGTGATAATGAGAAAATCTTAAAAGCATCCAGAGGGAAAAAAGCACATATTACATACAGAGGAACAAAAACAAGGATGAGAGCATATGTCTTGTTGGGAACAATGCAAGACAGCAGACAGTGGAGCATCTTTAAAACACTGAAAGAAACAAAACAAAACTGTCCATTGAGAATTCTGTATCCAGCAAAAATATCTTCCAAAAATGAGAATAAAATGAAGGCTTTTAAGACATACAAAAACTAAGAGAATTCATTGCCAGCAGACCTGCATTAAGAAATGTTAAGGGCTTCCCTGGTGACGCAATGGCTGAGAGTCCGCCTGCCGATGCAGGGGACACGGGTTCGTGCCCCGGTCCGGGAAGATCCCACATGCCGCGGAGCAGCTGGGCCCGTGAGCCATGGCCGCTGAGCCTGCGTGTCTGGAGCCTGTGCTCCACAACAGGAGAGGCCACAACAGTGAGAGGCCCGCGTACCGCAAAAAAAAAAAAAAGAAAGAAATGTTAAAAGAACTCCTTCAGTTAGATGGAAAATCTACCAGTCTGAAATATTGATAACATAAAGGAATAAATAGCATCAGAAGTGTAAGTATGTTTATAAATCTAAAAGATTTTTCTATTTCTAAAAAATCTTTAAAAGATAATGACTATTTAAAGCAAATATAATAACAGTGTATTTTGGGGTTTAAAACATATGTAGAAGTAAAATATATTAAAATAATCACACAAAGGCCAAGAAGTAGACTGTTGTAAGACTCTTATATGATATGTGAAGTGGTATAATAGTACTTGAAGGTAGATGATAAGTTAAAGATGTATACATACTATTAACCCTAAAACAACCACTAAACAGAACAATTATCACTAGTAAGCCAGCAATGGAGATAAAATGGAATCACGAAAAAATGCTCAAGTAATTCAAAGAAGACAGAAAAAGATGAAAAAATGAACAAAGGGCAGTTGGACAAATAGAAAATAAATGGCAAAATGGTAGATTTAACCAGCTATAATAGCACCAAATGTAAATGATCTAAAGCAGGCCCAATAGAACTATCTGTGATGATGGAAGTGTTCTTTATCTGTATTCACCAATACTCAGTCACGTGTGATTATGAAGCACTTGAAATGTGGCTTGTGAAGTGAGTTTTAACTTTTATTAAATTTTAGTTAAGTTAAAATAGCCACATATGTCTAGTGGCCTATTGGACAGCATAGTTTTAAATACCCCAACGAAAAGGCAAAGATTGCTAGTTTGGTAAAAGAGCAAGCCCCAACTATATGTTGGCAAAAGAAACTCTTTACATATAAAGAAACAAATAGATTAAAACTAAGAAGATGGAAAAAATATATCATGCAAACATTAGTCAATAAAGCCTGATATATTTATATCAAAGTAGTCATCAAGAGGACATAACAACTCCTCTGAAGACAAAAAATTTATTTTGTATTACATTGTTGCTGGTGGGGGCAGCTGAGGAAAGAAGGATGGTATATTAGTTTGCTAGGACTGTTACAACAAAATACCACAGACTGGGTGGCTTAAATCAGTGGTCCCCAACCTTTTTGGCACCAGGGACCCGTTTCGTGGAAGACAATTTTTCCACGGACCGGGGAGAGAGGACGTTTTCGAGATGATTCAAGTGCATTACATTTATTGTGCACTTTATTTCTATTATTAATAATAGAAATATAATAATATTTATAATGTAATATATTATAAGTATACAACTCACCATAATGCAGAATCAGTGGCAGCCCTGAGCTTGTTTTCACTTGCCACTCACTGATAGGGTTTTGATATGAGTCTGCAAGCAGCTGATTTATTATGGTCTCTGTGCAGTCAAACCTCTCTGCTAATGATAATCTGTATTTGCAGCCGCTCCCCAGCGCTAGCATCACTGCCTCAGTTCCAGCTCACATCAGGCATTAGATTCTCATAAGGAGCACACAGCCTAGATCCCTTGCATGCTGGGTTCACAGTAGGATTCACACTCCTATGAGAACCTAATGCTGCCGCTGATCTGACAGGAGGCGGAGCTCAGGCGGTAGTGCAAGCGATGGGGAGTGGCTGTAAATATGGAGGAAGCTTTGCTTGCTCGCCTGCCGCTCACTTCCTGCTGTGCAGCCCAGTTCCTAACGGGGCTGGGGGCCCCTGGCTTAAATGACAGAAATTTATTTTCTCACAGTTCGGGATGTGGAAGTCCACAGTCCAGCAGGGTTGGTTTCTCCTGAGGCCTCTCTCCTTGACCTGCAGCTGGCCTCCCTCTTGCTGCCTCTTCACCTGGTCGTCCCTCTGCACACGCACCCCTGGTGTTGCTTCTTTCACAAGGACACCTGTCATATTGGATTAGAGCCCACTGTAATGGCCTTATTTTAACTTAATCACCCCTTAAAGGTCCTGTCTCCAAAAACAGCCATATTCTGAGGTAATGTGGATTAGGGCTCAACATATGAATATTGGGGTGGGAGGGAACACAATTCAGCCCATAACAGGCAGGGACATTATTTATCACAGCTGTCCTCACAAGAACAGTGTCTCCAGGCTTCCATGGTGCGGTATAATTGTCTGGGAACAGACAGTGCCCTCCCCCTTGTGATGACCATGAGTCAGGGACAAACCCAAGAGAGAGGAGGGCCCAAGGTTGGGGGGCTGTGGCTCACCTCTTAAGAGGGTCATGGAGAAAGATAGACTGGGAAGGAAGAGAACCCTTGTCCACCCAGACTCTTGTGTGACCTCTATTGTTTTTTTTTTTTTTTTAAGGGACGGGAGTGGGTTTTTTAAAAATAAATTTATTTATTTATTTTTGGCTGTGTTGGGTCTTCGTTGATGCGCACGGGCTTTCTCTAGTTGTGGCGAGCAGGGGCTGCTTTTTGTTGTGGTGGCTCCTCTTGTTGCGGAACACGGGCTCTAGGCACGCAGGCTCAGTAGCTGTGGCTCGAGGGCTCTAGAGTGCAGGCTCAGTAGTTATGGCGCATGGGCTTTGTTGCTCCGTGGCATGTGGGCTCTTCCTGGACTGGGGAATTGAACCCATGTCCCCGCATTGGCAGGTGGATTCTTAACCACTGTGCCACCAGGGAAGTCCCATGACCTCTATTCTCTATGACCTTCTGACAACAAATTATGCTTCTCAGATATATCTTTTTTGTTATTTGAAATGTTACTCTATATTTTTTCCTTTTGAATTAATGAAAGGAAAACTTCAATTAAACAATGTTGTTGCTTCTGACGTCAAGGAGAAGAACCAGCTGAAAATGCTGACCCTACCTTAAGCCCACCAACTCTCCTCACCCACAACAAGCACCTTTGGTTGCCATGGCAACATTCATGTGGCGGTGCTAGTTCTGGCTTCGCTCTGTTAACGTTAGGAGACTGGAGCTAGTTCATCAATTTAGCCCCTAAGGTGCAAGGTTTCTAGGTAAGGCTTGAAATTTGGAAGAGAGGAAAGGGAAGGAGGCTGCAGGTAGGTCCTGTGGGAGTGAAGGCTTTAGGGGCTCTGAGCTACATGATCTGTGAAAGAAGTTAGAGCAGGTCTGTAGAACAATTTGAAAACAGATGGATTTCCTGAGATCACCACTGTGTTTCCATGGCAACATCTCAGCTGACTCTGTCAGTTACTGTAAAGTGTTCTCCCTCTGTGTGGATAGAATCTGGGTGTCAGTTGGAGGGAGGGGCCCCAGAACAGGATAAATTGGAGTAAGCTTAGAAGGGTTAGAAATTTGGGTTAACTATTAGGGCCTTGGGAAAATTCTCCTGAGAGTCCGGCCTCATGTCACCAGGGGAGATGAGAGAAGTCTCCTGCCCTAAATGGTTTTTATGGGAATGGTGGCAGCAGTTCTTGGGTGGAATGGTTGTGGCTCCTTCCTGCCTGCCTCTAGGCTTTGTTAACCAGAGGATACTCATCAAGCTGTAATTTGTTCATTTGGTAAGATGTTTATAGAGTGTTTCTCATTGAATTCTGCCAAAAGCATCCATCACACTGGTGAAAGGCACGCCCATCATGATGAGTGTTGGTTGCCTATATGCCCCTGTGATAGATCTGCAACAAATAAAGGCTAATATTTTAAATCCTCCAAACAGTCAGCTGCTTCTTTACACCCACACTTGTGTGTGTGTGTGTGTGTGTGTGTGTTATGCTTAGCGCACCATGTTAGGTGTTCAAGTTATAGAAAGGAATGAAACCAGGCACAGGCCCTGCCCATGGGAGGCTTACAATCTAGGTGGGATGACAAATATTTTCATGACAAGACAGGGTGGCATATGCTCCATATTAATGGTGCAGACAGTAGGCTCCATAGGGATTCGAAAGAGGAGCCTTTCTTCCAGGGCTGAGGTGATCAGGGAGAAGTTTACAGAGCGGGTGGGACTTGAACAGTGTTTGAATAAAGGGCAGTACTTGGGTAACAGGAAAGATCTTGAAAACAAATAAGCAAGGGGAATGGCAGGAAAAGAAATACTGAGACAGGAGTCAGTGTGGATGGTTGTTCAGGGGAAGGGAGCAGACTTATTTGAGAAGAAGGGTTCATGGCACAGAGGGTGGAAAATAAGATTGGCAAGGGAAAGTCAAGGGCTCCAGTTGTCAAGATTCTGAAGGGCATGACAGGGTGTTTAGACTTTCTTCTATAGGCAGTGAAGGGCTTTCAAAGGTTTTGGAGAAAAACAAACAAACAAAAAACTGTAATAATGTAGTAGGATGCTTAATCTGGTAGCTGTGTATAGGATTAAGGAGGGAAGAAAGAGCTAGAAAGATTGAATGGAAAACTGATTGAAGGGTTAGGATGGCGGTTGAGGAAATGGAAAGAGAGGGGATGCTTGGATGCATGGGTGGACTGGGTGAATGGAATAGAGGGACCCCAGAGATAGAGAAGGAATAGACTGTAACTGATTGGCTCTAGCAGAGCAGGCGAGAGAGACTGTAAGGTTTGGGCTGTAAGGTTTGGGTCAGTGGAAAAGCAGTTTATACCTTTAAAAGAAACGATGCTTATGAAGCCCTGTGTTAATCAAAAACATAAGAGGAAAATTCTTGCCTAAGTAACTCACAACCAAGTAGAAGAAGACAAGTGTGATTAGAGGCGCTAGGACGGCAGCATGTACAGAGTACAGGGAGAGGCTCACAGGAAGGAGTGGCCCTCGATTCTGGGGAGGAGGAGGGGGGTTGTCAGGAAAAGGTTTATAAGAGATGCCCTTGAGCTGAGGGTTGAGGGGGAGTTTGAGGAAGAAATATGAGGCGTTAAGGGTTATATTTGACTTCACAGTTAATGTTGAGGTGAAGCAGAACATCTAAGTGGGAAGCGTTCGCTCATTCTATTCATTGTTACAGAGGGACCTCTGTATGAGGCTGCCCTTGGGCAGGAATAAAGAGATGAGTAAGCCTTGCTCCCCACCTTCGAGGACCTGCCCATCCAGTGGGGGGAAGGAGCATTCACTGTATCATTCAAAGGTATGTGTGAAGACCCTGAACCAAGCGGGTGCTACCGGGCTGCTGGGAACGCAGGAGTGAACAGAACGGACTAGATTCCACCTCTCACAGAGGCTACGTGCTAGTAAAGAACTTTCTCATAAACAGGCAGAATTAGGCTAAGTAGGAAAGGACAGGCTGAAGGGAAGTGCTGGGGGTGCAGAGAAAAGGAGTAGTGAGTTCTGCCTGGACCGTTGCCATCGCGCGGAGGCTGGGGCATCAGGACGTGAGGGCCGACTGATGGGTGCTGTCATTCACAGCAGCCGGAGCCGTCAGTCCGTCAGTTGGGGCTGAGGTTGGGGCGGGAGGGACCCCAACGTTGTGTGAGCCTCCTGGTTGCGAGGATGGGGTTGTTTCCCCGCGGAGACAGCTTTGTAGCTGTGACAGCTGAGCTAGGCATGCGTGCCCTGTGTGTTTTGTGCCAGCTGGGACGACCCACCACCACCCAGTGAGCAGTGTGTTCACCTGCTCCAGGCCCACGTCCACGGAGCCCTGCCACCAACACCCACAACTGTCACACGATCCGAGGCTCACTTCCTAGTTACAGAGTGGTCTCTGGAGAGAGAGCGGGTGTTATGGGTTCAGTTGTGCTCTCCCCCCCATTCACATGTTGGAGTCCTAATCCCCAGGGCCTCAGGAGGTGACTGTATTTGAGATAGGTCTTTACAAGTTAAGTTAAAATGAAGTCATTAGGGTGGACCCTATTCGAGCAGAATTGCTGTCCTTATAAAAAGAGGACATTTGGGCGTAGACGTGCGCACAGGGAGACGCCAGGTGGAGAAGAAGGCAGGGGTAGGGAGTGATACGTCTATAAACTGAAGAGCACCAGAGGCGGCCAGCAAACGAGCGGCAAGGGGAGAGCCCTGGAACTGATTCTGCCTCAGAGTTCTCAGCTGGGACCTACCCTCCCACACCTTGATTTCGGGCTTCTAGCCTCCAGAACCGTGAGAATAAATGTACATTGTTGAAGCCACCCAGACTGTGGGACTTGCTATGGCCACCCTCGCAGACTCATACAGAGGGTCAGTCACTCTGAGCTCTGTCAGATCAGGAGCCTGTGGGACCCGGTCCCCTGGGGACCGAGGCCACGCTGTCACAGTCCCTGAGGTCCCTTCCCCACCCGATGCTCTTGAAATCCGTGTATTCCTTACGTGCTCAGAGAGTCTCTGTCAGAAGTTTTGTTGTGACTGACTGGCTTCAGCCCCGTCAGAGAAGCAGTCAACATGTGTGCATGCCCATCTTTCCTGACTCGTTTATTTTTCTGAGGATTCTTATTACTAAAAGCGGCTAAGCCTCTGGGTGTGCTCTGTGGGACAAGTGTTAGATTTGTGAGGAGGTCAGTTAACAAAGAAAAAAAATTAATACGTGTTTGTGGTGGCGTTTGGCAGGATTCACAAGGCTAGATAGCATTTTACTGAGCTGAGAGGGTTTCCACTCCAATTCCTGGCATGAAGGGCAGGGAATCATTTCCGATCACCTTCATCAGCCAGTGACTCTGCCGGAGCTGAGGCACAAGGAAGTCATGGAAACAGAGATTGGTTAAGAGGGTCCTCTGGGCAGCGTGGATCAATAACCTGTTGTTAGAAAGAGTTTTGGCAAAGCTCAGCTCTGGGGAGTTTATCTGCTCCTGCAGAGACTGGCGGGAGGGTCTGACGTTCTGTTGGTCTCCCCTCCCCTCCACTCCCTGGCTTCTCCGGCAGGAGGTGAGCAGCTTGCTCAGGATTCACCATCACCCCCCAGAATTCTCCAGAGTGTCTCTCCGGATTCCTCACAGCGCTGCTCTCACTAACCCAGTCTCTCAGGAATGGGGCATAATCACTCCACCTGCTGATTCAACTCTTTTCTCTCACTTACTTTTTTGAAGTCTCAGAAGCAGCCGCATGAACATCATATCCAAGATTATCTTGGCATAGCCGTTAGTGAGTTCTGCCTAGGAAAGTGTTTGAAGCTAGTGGCCATACTTTTTTTTTTTTAACTTGCATTCTATTGCTGTTTTTCATTTGTCAGGACTTTCCTCTCTTGAAGTTTATACAGGTCTTTAGGATGTGCCAGTCACCAAGCTAAAGACTGTATGCTAATTTTGCTCTTTCTTCATAATACCTCTGTGAAGGAGGTACTGCAGTCATCCCCGTTGTACAGAGGGGACTTCACAAGGTAAGTGACACGGTCAAGGTCGTATAACCAGTAAATGCTGGAGCTGGGATTCATTCCCGGCACTCGGATTCTAGAGTCCCTGCCCTTAACCGTCGCATCACACAGTAATCTATTTGGGTCTGAATGGCCGTGTTGGGGGTATAAAGGTGCTTGGGATGAGTCCCACTCTCAAGGTCTGGAGAGTTTCAGTACGACTTGGTGGCTGTGGAGCAGGAGAAATGCACAGGACTTTGGGAACCCAGAAGGAGGAGTTCGCCCAGGCTCAGGGTCCTGGAAGACTGTCTGAAGGAAATGATGACTAAATTGGAAGCTAAGGAACTTTTCCGTAGATGAATCACACAAACAAAGGCATGGAGGCTTGAGTCAGCAAGATGGGGGATGAACAGCAGCTCAGTGTAACGGGGGTGAAAGGAAAGGAGATGGGAGAGGAGTGGCTGAAATGGAGCTGGAGAGAAGGGGGAGGGGCAGGCTGGGGGAGGCGCAATCTGACACACCAAGAAGTTTGGATATTCCCCCTGTGTAGGGCGAGGTGCTGCTGAAGGGTTTTGAGAATGGGTGAAATGTTTAGTTTTGTGTTTTAGATAGATCAGTGCTGTGGTTCTGTGGAAGATGGAGTTGAGGGAACAAGAGTACAGACAAGGAGACCAAGGAAGGCTACGTACGATAGGAAAGGGGATGGGGATGGAGAGGATTTTGAAATTGACAGGTCCTGACAATTGAGTCCATGTGGGGTTGAGGACCAGGAATTTTAGCCAACACTGAGCGCTGAATATGTGCCAGGTCTGGTTCTAAGTGTTTGACATATTTTAACAGAGGGGTCCCCAACTCCCCCACCACAGACTGGTTCTGGTCCATGGCCTGTTAGGAACCAGGCCGCACAGCAGGAGGTGAGCTGCAGGCAGCAAGCGAAGCTTCATGTGTATTTACAGCCGCTCCCCATTGCTTTCATTACCGCCTGAGCTCCGCCTCTTGTCAGCATTATGGTGAGTTGTATAACTATTTCATTATATATTACAATGTAATAATAATAGAAATAAAATGCACAATAAATGTAATGCGCTTGAATCATCCCGAAACCATCCCCACCCACACCCTGGTCCGTGGAAAAACTGTCTTCCACGAAACCGGTCCCTGGTGCCCAAAAGGTTGGGGACTGCTGTTTTAACTCATTTATGCCCACCACAACCTTCTGAGGTTTTACGGATGAGGCCACTGAGGCACGGAGAGGCTGGGTGACTTGGCCCAAGGGCACTCTCATGACCAGTAAGTGACAAAGTGAGATTCACATCAGGTGGTCTGGCTCTGTCACCTCCTCTCTTCATGACCATGCTGCACCTCTCCTGAGTGAGCTCAGGGGCAGAGGAGGCATCTAGCTGACCCTCCCTTCCCCTCACCATCGCCTCCCCTGCCGACGACCAAGTGCACAGAGGTGCCATTGACCAAGGGCTCTGGAAGGGAGAGAGAAAGATATGGGGCTCCGTATTACATGTTTTTAGGGGGCGGTGCTTGGGGAGCATTGAGTGGAAGCATCCAGCTTAGTCCCTTCCTCCTGGAGCCTCTTGTCACTGAGCCCTGGGGCTTCTACACCTACACTAAATCCTTACACAGCTTTACATTTAGATGACAGATAGATAAGAAAAAAAAAAATTGGTGGTGCAGGGTCTAAAGTCTCTCAGGCTCTGAAGTGATTCTTCTCTGTTTCCAGTTCACTGACTGGATGGCAGATTATAATGTGAAGGCTTGACAAAAACATAACGTAGCTGTGCCAACCTTCAGGGTCTGAGGCATAAAACTAAATTTAACATTGTATTCCCGTTTGAAGACTTGTCATCATACAGCTGGCCAGACAAATATGATTTAGAGGGTTAGGTTTTGAGAAATGAGTAGGAGAAATAAAATATGGAATAAAGGGATAGTGGAGATAACACATTTAAAAAAAGCATATCCGATGGTAGTAAGCAGTCCTGTCCGATGGCATTGTTTAATATCGCTTCCTCTTTTGCCTGTTTGACCAAGGGATTCTGCTATGTTGCACAGGTTCTCCTACTGAAGTCTGGAAATTCAGACACCCCTTTACCTCATCCTGACCACCGTTTTCATCTCCGTCTCCTCTCCTAATTCTCTGTACATCTCCTGCTAATTCTCTCCTTTCCTGGGCTTTTGGTCCCTGCCCCTATATTTTTCTTGCCAGCTGCACGGTTCAGTCTGGCTGTGGACTAATTTCCAAGCTCTGAAGGTAAAGCTAAGATGCGGATCTCTCCCTCCAATCGACCTGAGTACACCCCTTAGACACCACAGCCCCTTCTGTTTTAGCCCTGGTCTCTGTCCGTGGTGGGGTCTGGTGTCTTACTGCCGGTGCTCCTCTGTGAGAAGTCTTCAAAGGGCATCTGCTGGGTCTGTGTCCTGGCCTTCGAGGCTTGTCATTTCTGTCAGTATTAGAAGTGAAATATAGGTCAGCCCCACAGCTCCCATTGTTAAAAATAAAAGCTTTCTCCCCAGGCTCTGCGTGTTTGTAGATGGGCACAGGTCCCCCCTTCCCAGCAACCCCACTTCTCAGTTGCTTCTTGGAGCTTGGTTGATGCTGCCCTCCATATAAGAGGGAACCTGAGAATAGAAGAGGAGCTGAAATGATCTCCCTCACAGACTCCTTTCCACAACGTGAAGATTGCCTGATGGGAAGTTGTGAATAGAAGCACTGAGCAGGCTTCCTCCCAGTTGTGGGGTGAGGCGTGCTGGCTGCTGGTAATTGAGGAGAGAGGCTTCCGTCCCATTTTCTGTAGAAGTAGGTCTTGGGGTGGAGCCTGGCAGGAGTCCCTCTCCCTCCAGGGCCGCCCAACACAGCTCTCCTGCCGCAGCCAAGTGACTGGGCAGTGGAATGCCTCATGATGTTGCTGCCAGGACCTCCCATCTCACCTTGCTCATTCGTAGTGCCTGCATTTGCACCATCTCAGAAGACTCAGCCCTTTTTCTGTGATAATCTGAAAACTGAGGAGGTGAAAGCAGAGCCTTTTAATTTATTGTTAATGACTGCACACTTCTCTCCTCCTGCACTGTTTTCTTCTTCTTCTGTCTCTCCTTCTAGTCTGATTTGCCCCCTGATGTCCTTTCGCCTTCATTCCATTTTGCCCTTCAACTCCTGCAAAACTCGGAGATAAGTTTTCATCCACATCAAAAGCCACGGGCCTCTGAGACTCCAACTCTTTGAATAGATCCTCGCCACCCCCCACCACTGCTGTTCTCCGCTCTCATCTCTCAGGCTAGTCTGTGCTTGACGAGGGACTGCAGTATCTGCAAGGGGACTCTAAAGAGAAGGAGGCTTCAACTTGGGGGGTTTTCCTAAACCGGCTCTGCAATGTCCCAGCAAATCTTGAAACTCACTCTTGCCTTCCTGCCACAGCTGGTAGCAATGTTGCTTTTCTGGTGGAAGCTGGAAGGCCTGCATCAGCCTCGGATCTAAGCATTTTCCAGGGCTTCAAGGAAGTGGCACATATCCTGACTTGTCTTTTAACCCTTCTGAGTTGGATTTTCTCAGAGATTTCTGTTGGGGTGCTGTGTGTGTTGGCTGCTTTCCCTAGAAATGGGAGTGAGGGGAGGGGGAGAGGAAAACAACTAGGAGGGGGGACAGGCAACTATGAATGCATTTAACGCACATACGGTGGTCAAGCAGAAATGTTATGGTTACATAACATTTCTAAAGCTGTACTCCAGGCCAGATTGAATGATTCCTTACGGAGTAGAAGAGGGCTTCAAAAAGAGTGATTTGGAGGATGCTCTGCGAACACAGCCTTCTTGCCAGCCCAAGAAGAGCCAGACTCCTGAGGGCACAGGGAACAGACACGCCCACTGTTGGAGTCCACCCTCTGGAGGAACCCCAGGGCACATCACTTTATGGGTTCAGCCCAACCACTGATTTACTTTGTGACCTTGGCAAGTCACTAGGCCTTTCTGCAATTCCATTTCTTCATCTGTGAAACAGGAGGTTTGGCCGGGAGCAGTGCTACTCAACTCTGGCTGCAGAACAGAATCGCTGGGGAGCCTTTAACCACCACAGCATCCACAGATGCCTGATTAATTTGCTCTCAGGTGAGGGAGGTCTGGCTTGGCTAGCTTTTAAAGCTCCCCAGGTGATGCTCCTGAGTAGCCAGGCTGAGAAGCGCTGACTAGCTCAGTGTCTCTCAGATTGGATCATGCATGTGAATTACATGGGTCTTGTTAAAATTCAGACTCTACTTCTGCAAGTTCTGGTGGGGCCGGAGGCCCTGTCCTTCCAGCAGGCTCCTGGCAGGGCTGGCCCTCAGGCCATGTTCTGAGCAGCAAAGGCAGGGATGGTCTTCAAGGTCTTTGCCTCTCTGATATTATAGACTTCCTTAATTATTTTTTTTGCAGGGAGAGGGCTGGCAGTAAGTGAGACATATATTGATGGTGTAGCGGGGGTAAGTTCCCTTTCTTCACTGGGGCAAAGTGATGTCTTTGGGAAAATGTGACAGTATTTGGTGGGTAGGGTTCAATTTGTATCTGTTTTCAACACTGAAGTTGGCTTAATTAGGGAGAAAAAGGAAAACAGATGTACCTGTATGTGTGTGTGCACGCACGAGAGAGAGAGAGAGAGACAGAGACAGAGACAGAGACAGAGACAGAGGGACAGAGAGAGACAGAGAGAGAATGAGGGGGAATGAGTGAATGCATGAGTGCTCATAGGGTGAATATTCTGAATAAATGAATCTTAGGGAGGATCAAAGGGCAACACATGTGTAGCTTCTCCAGGTCCAGTTATGGTGAGGAGACTAGAAGAGGGGGCAGATTTTTTTTTTCTTTTTTGCGGTACGCGGGCCTCTCACTGTTGCGGCCTCTCCCGTTGCGGAGCACAGGCTCCAGACGCGCAGGCTCAGTGGCCATGGCTCATGGGCCCAGCCGCTCCGTGGCATGTGGGATCTTCCCGGACCAGGGCACGAACCCACATCCCCTGCATCGGCAGGCGGACTCTCAACCACTGTGCCACCTGGGAAGCCCTGGGAGTACTAATTCTTCCTCACCTGTTGTGAGGATCAGGTGAGTAAAAGTTCTGAAACCGATGCTAAGGCGTCAAGTATTATTCACGCCTTCTCCTCCTTCTTCCCTTCCTCTAATTCTTGTTTCTTTCTCTGCCTCAAATACATTAGCTCCTGGCCTCTTTGGCACTTGGATCAGTCATTAGGTCATTCAAGAAACAACTTCCAAGCACTTATGAGAGCGGCCTTGTGCGAGGCACCGAGAATGGAGCTGAAAGACCATCTTTGTCCCCCAGGAGGACATGTGGGAAGGTGACCAGGATATTAAGTACAGGATAGCAGGTTGGATTTTAAAGGAAGGGTGCCCAACTAAGCCTGGCCGAGGATGGGAGGAGGTGGGTGTGGAGGGCTGGGCAGTCAGGGAAGGCGTATAAAGAAGAACAATAAGTAGGAGTTAGCCAGCCAGAGTGAATATGTGGCTTCAGCAAACCGAAAATAGTTTGGATGGTTCTTGTGGGAACCAAACAATCGATAATGTGATTTCTTGCAGGTAGGATTGAGTTTGTCTTTCATGTGGTATGAGTGATTTTCTGACCCACTGTGGCAGGATGAGTATTTTGAATTATTCTTTTTGCAAGAATAAGGGATTTTCTCATTCCCATGGATGTACCTCTGTGAGAGGGCTGCCAAGAGTTAGCCATTCACTCATGGCTCAGAACATCAGAGCTAACAGACCTCGGTGGGGAGCGAGCCCCTGACTGTGGTTCCATTAGCCCAGTGCTCTGTCCAACTGAGAAAGCTCATGCAGGCTTCTCATGTTGTTTTCCATGACCTTAGAATTTGGTATTTGCAAAAGGTAATCCTTTATAGCAAGATCTTTCAAATTGCAGGTCACAACCCATATTTCATATTATGTGGGTTAGAAAATCAGTAGGTTGCAAACAGCATTTTAAACAATGAAATAGAAGGGGAATAGAATATCAGGATACATCTCACAAATAAGGGCTAGCATTGTTTAGTGAAACCTTGTGCATGTACTTGATGCAAAAGGCCTTTTTTTTTTTTTTACTGTGGATCATGGAAAGGAGAATTTGAAATACTTTAGAGTGTATACTCATAGGCCAAGGAGGCAAAGATATTTCATCTTGTATTCCAACTCAGTTGATTTGTAGTGGCTGGCTGGGGTACTTTATTGAAAACAGTTCAGAGGTGGCTAGACTCAGAGAGAAGGTGTCATTATGGATCAGCAGTGTTTAATGTGGACTTACAGCAGGGGCCGTGGGCCATGTCGTCTGTGCATTGGCCATCCCTGTGGAAGGCTCTATATAGACATTAAAAGTAGCTGCCAGTAGGTGAATTACAGTGCCTGGTTGTAACTAAATGGCCAGCAGGCATGGCTTTCCTGGGTGTGACTAAGCCTCCTCCAAGAGATGGGAGATATACATATGGGTGTGTTTATGCATGTGTGTGTGTGTGTGTGTGTGTATATATACACATATACATATATATGTAGGTACATATACATGTATACATACACAGATATATGCATATACTTTACTATGTTTCCTTTAACAAGAAATCTCATTATAATAAATAGTGTAAATAGTTATTATTTACTAATGACATAGCTTAAAACATTTTAGTCTATTAAATGGTTTGGAAAGATAACTTTTGGGCGAATGTAGTTGATTTCCTCTTAGAAAGTAAAAAATTCAAAAGTTTGATTTGGTTAACCCGTGTGCCCTGAGGCAGACGTTTGTAACTTGACAGTTGAATATATAGGGAAGCTACCTCCCTGACTGGTGTTCATAGGGTCTGGCTTTTCTCAGTCCTATGAAACCCAAAGGCTTAGTGAAATATAAGGAAACGTTTAAAGCCGTACCACCAATGGCCCATGAAACGCAGAACCAAGCATTTGGTCCTCCAGCTCCTGCTCTCCCACACTTGTTCATGGGCTCATTCATTTCGTCCACAAATATGTACGGTGGGTCTGCTGTATGCTTTGTGCTGCACTCACAGAGCTCTTTGCTAAGCACTCGAGATACAGCGGAAGCTGAAAACAGACTTAGCCCCAGTTCTCGTGAAGTTAGTTTGCAGGTGGTGAGGGAGACAAGCAGAGACAGAGGTGAATGCCTGCATGCAGGAGGAAGGGACCCAGATCTCCGAGCTTGGAGCAGGCTCACCGACCTAGACTGTTTCTCTCCAGCCGGGGGCTTCTAGGGAAGACGCTGGCTTTGGTATTTGCTGCAGAACTTGAGAGGATCTTTGTGCCACAGAGCCCTTGGCAGACAGGTTTCACTTGAGCCTTCAACATGGACTTAGCAAGGCATGTGAAATGGGCTTCTGAACCCTCCCTACCTCGTCAGCCCTCAGACCTTTTGGTCAGAGCTTCCTCTTCTTCCCCTCAATACTTTCTCTTAAAGCAGACATAATTACCTGCCTTTTGAATCCCACAACTTTTTTTTGCCACCAGTAGATCTCTGGGGGCAGGCAGAAACAAAGATGTATTTTCTGAGATTCAAAAGGCTCTTCACAACTTCCCTGGATCTTTAAGAACATTTTTCTAGAATTGATTTTATTAGCCTTGAAGAACACTCTCATCCATTGTCCCCATCAATCTTTTCGAAGTGGGCTTATTTGCTTCTAACTTCAAATTTCTTTCTATCACCTCTTGCATATGTGGACCAATAATTCTTTTATTAATCAATATTTTTTTATTGAAGTAAAGTTGATTTACAATGTTGTGTTAATTTCTGCTGTACAACAAAGTGATTCAGTTATACATGTGTATATATATATATATATATATACATTCTTTTTTAAATATTCTTTTCCATTATGGTTTATTGAATATAGTTCTCTGTGCTGTACAGTAGGACCCTGTTGTTTATCCATTCTATCTATAAAAGCTTACATCTGCTAACCCCATCCTCCAATCCATCCCTCCCCCAACCCCCTCCCCCTTGGCAACCACCAATCTGTTCTCCATTGGACCAGTAATTCTTTTAAAAATTTTTTTTATTGGAGTGTGGTTGATTTACAATGTTGTGCTAGTTTCAGGTGCACAGAAAAGTGAATCAGTTATACATATACATATATCCATTCTTTTTTAGATTCTTTCCCCATATAGGCTGTGACAGAGTATTGAGTAGCGTTCCCCGTGCTATGCAGTATTGACCAGTAATTCTTAAGCAGACGTATTGGATGTGATATTTCCCCATGCGTTGCTCCTTCGGACTGTTAGGTGCCTCTTCCCTGTCTCTAGTCTGTGTACTCACCTGCCTTTAAACACTGAGAATGGGGAGGTGGGTCTCAGAGTTATCAGTGGGGGAGACCCTGGCTGTGCAGTGCCCCGGCCCCTTCCAATGGCAATCTCACACCAACTCTGGCTGTCAGCCACCTTGGTGATAATAGTCATGAAAGCAAACATTTTTGTGGGCTGACTATGTGCCATCCATTGAGCTACAGTACTTTAGGTACTATTTTATGTAATCCTCACCGTGATCATATGAGGCAAATATTATTATCATTCCCACTTACAGACGAGGAGACCAAGGCTTAGAGGCATTAGGTAACTTGCCACAGTTACGCAGCTGAAAAGTGTAGAACTGGGATTTGAACCCAGGAAGTCTGTTCCGAAGTCCTTACTCCTAGCCGCTATACTTATATTGCCTTCCTAAGTAAATATAAAATATGCTTAGGGGTATAAAGCCTAAAGTCATTTCAGATGAATAACTCCCAAGTCAGCATGAGGCTCAAATTGACAATTTTAAACAGCAAATAAGGGCAGTGATTCTTGTCTTAAGATCACAGCTCTCCTTGAAACGTGAGTCTGTGGCATGGTTGGATGACTTAGAGTGAAACTGTGTTATGTTGGCACTTGGGGCTCTTTCTCTGAGTCTAGTATCATGGTGTGGCTTCTGCAAGATGGATGTATTTTTGTAATATGAAGACGCTCAGCAGTTTCCAAGAACGAAACATTACCCATTTGACCCAGTTTGTGTCATTATTTATTTTTCTGTTTATGTACATGCTTTGTTTCCTTAAATAAGACCATAAGCTTCTTGAGAACAGTGTCCTTCAGTGACTCACACATTGTAGTGAATGATGCTTATCGATGGTGGTGGTAACAACAGGAGCTACTGCTCTCTTCTCCCTCTGACCTTTTCCAGTGAAGAGTGTTGTTCTCTGAGTACATGACCGGCTGCCCACTAACTCACCCCAGTTCTGCAGTATCTGATGATAAATTGAGCACACTGAATACTCTTTGTTTCTTCCCATTTTGTTTTCTTCTTCCACCAACCTCTGTAAATTCACTTGTATTGTTTCTTGGGTCTCAGAGTTGTTTGGAACCCGCTACAGAATAGGGTCCAGCCACCTGCAGACTTAATAACATATTTTAAAATTCCACTTTGCTGGAATAATAAAGATGCTTTGCAACTTTCTTGCCTATGTACCTCAGGGATTGCAGCAGATGTGTTAATTCTCAGATAGGCAGGTGTTAAAAATAAATGTCACTGCCTATGGATTATTTAAACTTAAATTTAAAATCCTGGCATCTTTAGCCTGGCAATTAGAAGTACACACAGCTGAATTTGATGTCCTCATCTAGTTAATCCCCCCAAAAGACGGCGTGTGTGGAAATAATTGTTCATTTTTGTGTCCTGTGACCCTGACTCCCTCCGCTGTGCCCTGTGCTTACTGAGTTAAATTAGCTCTTAGACCTGAGCCTGGTAATTTCTTCCTTCTGGTTTCTGGACAGTGGATGGACCCTGCTTATCTTTTCCCTTCCCCTAGTCTGACTCGCTCTAAATTCTAGTTCCTATTTAAGACTTTGGAAGTTAAATCCTTCTCTTTTAGGTTAAAATGGGGCTCAAGAAACTAATTAAATTCTTCCCAACCCTAAATCCTTTGCTGTTCTGTGGGGTTACTTCTTTGTGCAGCAAAATGAGCCAAAGCTTCCACTCAAATCTCCAAAATGATTCTTCTTGCCTTCTACAATTTATTGAATTCATCTTTTTTGAGACCGATTCAACTGTGGTCTCAGACATAAGCTCTTCCTTTCTCTCTTCCCAATTCCATAGGCCTGAGCTAAAACCTTTCAGTGGTGCTGGTTTCCTTATTTTACCCTGCTTCTCCACGCGTTTGCCCTCAGTGGTGTCTTGTTTTCTCCTTGTGCCAGGGGCAGGAATGCAGTGCCATGGGAAATGCCCTTACAGACAGGGGTCCAAAGACAGTTGGCCAAATGGCACATTGCTGGCTGGCCTGGTCCAGTGATTATCCATCCATATGTAAAGTTGACAATTGTAGGCCAGCCTTGCAAGGGCTGGCAAAACAATAGTGAGAGTTGAGAGTTACTATATGCCAGCCACGATGTTAGATACTTGAATAAACGTTTCATTTAATTTTCACAAAATCTGGTGAGGGAGCTACTATTATCACACCCATTTTATGTATCAGGAAATTAAGTGAGGTTTGGAGAAGTTAAATAGCTTGTTAGTGGTACAGCTGGAATTTAGACCCAGTGGGTCTAGTTCTAAAACCCTTGCAGCGTGCTAAGTGAAAGGTATGAGCTTTGGAGTCAAGGAGTCTCAGTTTGAATACTGGCTCTCACATTTACTAGCAGTGAGACTCAGGCAGTCCCTTACCTTCTAAGTGCCAGTTTCCTTACTTGTCATTGTAATTAATATCATCTATCTGTCAGAGTCATTGTGAACATTCATGAAGTGCTTAGCACTATGCCTGGTGCATAGTAAGTACTCAGTCTATGGTCAGTATTATAATTATGCTTACTTCTGCTTGAATATTATTACACCTCTCCCATTTACTCTATCATATCTTTGGAGAAGATGTTTTAGTTTAGAAAACATGTTTTAGTCTCTTGCCTCTCCCTTATCAGTCACCTTCTATTTGTCCAGATTTTTGTGGAATGTGGAAAAATATATGAAAGATGGACCTGTGGTATCAGGTGGAATAATCAATCGATACAGCTGATACTCTTAAAAACTGAGATGAGAACCTGACTGATCTGAACAGAGGAAATTCAACTTGAAACTTGATGAGCCATTCTAGTTCATCAAAATATGTCATCATGGTCTCAGAGGAAAGCCAAAGAGAAAGAAAAAAGGCAAAGTGTACATCAGAGAATGAGAATTCTCTCCAAGAAAGAGAGATTTGCAGCACCTCATCTCAACAAAACCACTTTCATCTTCCTCCACTGAAAAGCACTCCTCAGCTTCCGAATGCTCTAGCCCCGTCACCTGGGATGTCCTTTTGGATAACTTCCTCTGGTTCTCGTTTTCCTTCAGTCTGGTCTTGCTTCCATAATTCTCTAATTTCAATACAATGGAGACCACTCAGTCGGCCAATTTCTCTCGTGTCCCGCTCGGCACATCTGGCTCCATTTGTCCTATAGGAACTCGATGCTGGTATCTCCAGTGTGGGCAATAGTTTCACAGAGCAATTCTTCCTAATAATGAAAACTCATACAGCACCTACTGCGAGCCAGGCATGGCTCTCTGCCCTTTATAGGTATTAAGGCATTTAATTTTCACAGCAACCTTAGGAGGTAGGTACTACTATCATTCCATTTTTGCAAACAAAGAAACTGAGGCATAGATTCAGTAACTTGCCCAGGGTTGTATGCCTGGTATGTGGCCAAGCCAAGGTTTGATCCTACGTAGCCTGCATTGAGTGTGTCTGTCCTCTTAACCACCGCTCTTTACTGCCTTTTACCTCTCTCAGTTACATGCAGTACTCTTCGATATTTTCTACTCTATATTCTATTTTTTTTTTTTAATGGTGTCTGGATGTGACTTGCAAAATGATTTCACAGCTCTACTGGGTACTGACATGCAGCTTGAAAACCATTGGCTAGACCCTCTCTACTGGGAATGGACACATCAGGCTGCCTTAGACTGGCGCCCAAAACATTCCATTCACGTTTCTCCTTGTTTGGATATCACGCTCACCCAGCAACCCGGTGCTTAGGATTTAGCCTCCCATAAACATCTACCCGCAGGGAAAGAATTCGTTGTTTATGTGGACTTTGAGTATCCCCGCGAATTAGTAAATTGTCTCTCTGGTTTAGGCTGTGAGGCTGAATGATGTGATTCTGCACCCAGGAAATGGATTTTTGAGAAATGGAGTCATCAGATCAGACTTCAGTGCCAGGGAGGCTGAGGGTTGTGCCCTGGACCTTGACAAAATCTTCACCGTCCACCCTGTGATGTCTTTTTCAGGACAACCTGCGAGATTTATTCCTGGGGCGGTGATTCCCAGCTTTGAGGAGGGACTGCGGGAGCATGATTTAAATTTCCACGGCTCTGAGCCTCATTTGTTCTGCAGTCAGAAATAGAGCTGTGCGCCCTTGTTCCTTGTCTAATATACGTCCTCACTGACTCACGTAGTCAGAAAAGAATGGATGCTCCTTTCCCACCTCACTTTATTATGCGACATGAATAAATGCAACACAGAACCTGCAAATAATTGATTGAAATGTGATCCCCCTTTCCCTCTCGCTCCAGCCGGTCTCTCTCGGAAGATGGTCTCCAGTGGGGTCAGGTCTGCATGCATTATGCATCTCTGTGATTATGCATTGAATTCTGGAGAACTAGCAAGCGATACCTAAATTCTTCAAGCATGTTTGGTTATGCTAAATAATTGATTGCATCTTTTATTTATAAAAATTTACTTGCTGGAAATTCAGGCATAGGTTTTGCCAACCCATCTCCTCTATTAGATTGCAACTTCCCGGCATGAAATCCAAAAACTCACCTACAGATTTCAATCTTTGAAAGCTCTTAGGCAGGTCGCCAGGATGAAGCTTGCATTCCAGACAAGTGAGACTGGCCTGAAGCCAACAGACACCTGTCCTGACTTCTTCCCACGGTCGGTTGTGGGGATAAAGCTTGCCAAGGCCTTCAGTGCTTGGGGAAACCTATTTCCAAGTTTATAGCCTCAGTAGCTCCCAGGTCTTAAATGGCAAGCAGCTAGGGACTTTCTGGATCTGGACAAATGTAATCATGTAATAAGTTATAAGCCCACCTAGGTGGTCTGAGTGGAAGGGTAATGTGAGCAAAAAGAACTATGGGTAACTGTCTGGGGGAAAAGAGAATTGCACAAAGAGGATGTTTTTTGTCTTGAAAAGTATATTCTGGAGGAATGGGGAATAGAATAAATGTAATTAGCATTTCCAACAAACACAATTAGTGATGTCTCCCTGTTGCCCCTTTAAATTTTATTGAATAGAGGAAGATGGATGTGAAAAGTCAGCAGGCCTGTGACTTTTCAACTCGTTCTTAGGAAATAGTCCTCATATCATTCTAAGTTGCACTCACTCTGTCTCAATTCAGAAATTAGAATATGAGAATCAAACCTTTAAACTTGATTTAACGTCAACTCTCCTATTCAATTCCCAATCTCAAGCCTGCATCAGGCTGGGGGTCGGCCGTGGGAGGGGTTAGTGGGTAAATGACAGCATCTGTGGTCTCTGCATTATGCTTTTTCCCTCCCCACAATTTTCAGTTTGCTAGCTAGTTTCTGAATCCCCCAGGACTGGGTGGGCAGGTTAGGGACAAGGGACTCATAAAGGTTGGTTTCCCACTGTCTGAGCCAGGCCAGTGTTTGATGGACTCTTTCCCTTGTTGGGCATTGTGGTAGGATCTTCAGAAACCTCCATTATTGGCCCTCTCTCTCCTTCAGTTCTCTGGGTATAGGGAGGTGCATCTTTATTCCGGGAGATCCGTTGGGATTTCTTTGTAAGATCCTATCAATCCAGTGCACACCTCCACTTTCTTGCTGCTGCAGTCTTTCTGCCCCTGTAGGTAGTCCTACAAGACAGGATCCAAGCTGACCCTACCCCAGCTGTCTCTTCAGAGTGACCACATTTGGTCCACAAGACACACTTTACCCCGGAAACCCCACAAGAGCATACCAGCCCCCCCGTTCCCTTCTCTCCTACTGTCACAGCCCTCTCTGGGTGTAGAAGGCGCGAATCTAGGACCCATTATGTGTGCTGTTTCCCAGCTGTATTTCAAAATTCTCCATGTGGTCCACATAAGCCCACTTCACTGGGCTTGAGATGAAGGAGATACAGCTCTGTCCCGTTTCCCTGGGGGCATTCAGGGGGATGCTCACAGCTCATTAACAATTCTTTCTAAAAAAGCTGCTCTTCACCTATCTCTCCTGCCCTTCCCTTTTATATTCTCGATTTGAATGAGGCATCGAAGAACGGTGGAGCCAGGTCTTGATAATTTCCTTTGTGAATTCTGTATAAGGGGGTTTGTTTCAAATTCACGTGAGTATCTGATATCCATCGTATTGGTGCCTCAGGAAAAAGAGAGACAGAAAGAATCCTGTTTATTACATAAACAATAGAGAAAAAGGTAAAAGTATACATTTCAGTTATCGCTTGTTGAATAACACCCTGCCCTGCAACTGAGTGGCTTAAAACAAGAGTGATGCGTCCTTTCTCCTGGTTCTGGGGGTGGCTGGGCTGCTTCTCTGCTGGTCTCACCTGGGCTGGCTCCTGCCTAGCTCAGCTGGAGGGGCAGCCATCACTCACACTCACACGGCTGGCACTTGGCGCTGACTGTTGGCTGGGCGCCTCAGTTCTTTCTCAGGGCTTCTCACTCTCTGGTAGGCTAAACCGGCTTCCTTTCTTGGTGATCCGGGCAGCGTTTCAAGAGACCAAAGCAGAAACTATAAGGCTTAGGCTCTGGAAATCACACAGCATCACTATCCTACGTTCTATTGGCCAAAGCCAAATCAAAAGACCAGCCTAGATTCAAGAGGTGGGAAAAAGACTCCGCCTTTAGCATTTCTAGCTTTTGGCTGTCCTCAGTTCACTACAGAGAATTCCGCCTCTGCCAGCTCTGGTTCTAGTCTTTTTCTGAGCAGATTTGGAGTAAAGGATTAGGGGAAGAATGAAAAATGAGTTTATATTGGTTTTATTCAGCTTACATTTGGAAGAGTAGAAAGGAAGAGAAAAGATCCAGAAGGTGGGAGAAGTGGGGAGAAAAAGCAGAGGCACTGTGGCTGGCTTTGGGCAAGCATGGGGGGGGGGGCACGGGGGCGGGGAATGGACCACAGGCTGGGAACTGGGAGCCCTGCGTTTAGAGAACAGGCCAGACTGGTTTTTCTGTTCATGAAGGTATGAGCAGGTCACTATCTCTGTGTGAATTGGAGCCTATTGTGAAATAGACTCATCACTGATTGGTTTCCTCTTGCGGCCTGGCTTAAGTGGATACCATGGGATGCTATCCTGATACTGACTCCTTAATGCCCAAACCCAGCACTGGTGGCCTCTCCTTCCACCTGCCCCCCTGGACACACACCTCCCACTCAATCCTTTCTCTCCTCTGACCTTGTGCTCACAGGGAAGGTTAGCATCAACAAAGAGGGGTGCAGGGTGCTGGCAAAACAGCCCCAACTTGAGGTGGGGTTTCAAGACCAGGTGAGTGGGAGAAGCAAGGGGTGATTAGCTGAGGGATGAGTAGCTCCATTGCTCTGCTCTGCTGTGGGCTGCAGGTTCAAGACTCAGGGTCTGTCATTAAAAAACAAACAAAATTTCTAAAGCCTTTAGAAGTGGTTTAAAATGGTCTTTTAAAAAATAGTGAATGCTTTATGTGTGTTTATCTGGAGTCTAAGTTGAAAGGGCCCTTGTTCCCCAACAGATGTCCACAGGAGGAAGGGAGGGAAGGCTGGAGACCTGCGTTGCTGAGCAATGAAGTGCCCGGGGCTTGTTTTCAGCCTGCAAAGGTGAGCAGGCTCAGATGGCAGATTGTTGAAGCTGACAAGCACCCTTAGGGGGAAGCTCAGAACCTTTACGTGCCTTATATTGTAAATGAACACACAAAATCTATAGAATAATTTATTTTTCACTTTCAGAGAATAGATGTACACCTGCCTTGAAGAGAATATTTCACGCTTAAAAAAAAAAAAGCATTTTTTAATAATTGTGGCTTTTCGTTAACAAGGCTGAGCACAAGCCTTTCCAGCGGCCCCTGACCTCCACCATCTGACTCCCACCTAAATTATTCTATAATCCGTTTGTCCCCTTTGAAACCTTTGCCCATCTGAATCCTAAGCACGTTTCTTTCAGCACGCAGAGGGCTGTATACATTTTAGAGCGCGGCGGTGAGTTGGGAGCGCCCCCAAATCACTTTCCCCTTTGCTAACCTTTCACACGGTCTCCACAGCCGGGCCACCTCCGCAGCGGGACCAGCAGGCTGAGCGGGTGACCACGGTCTCACTGCCCGGAGGCTGCCGGTAGGGGGAGCTGTGTCTGCACCTCCAGGCACCAGTGCAATGACACTCCCAGGCGTCATAAATTGTTAAGACGTTTGAAGCTGGAGGGGATGCTTTCTCTTGCCCATGCAGAACCTGTGGTCCAGACAGGGGGGTTAGTGGTGGGAGTAGGGCTGAAATACAGGCCTCTTGACTTCCGCCCTGGGATCCCCACCCTCCCATCTTCCTCCTTCGCACACTGTCACCCCAGACCCCTTGCCTTGACGTCAGTTATCTTGCAGGCGTTGAGGGGAAGATGACTTGCATGTGGAACTGTTAGAAAAGAACAGAAGATGGTAAGGTGCTTCCTGCAATTTGCCTGGGAAATCACAGTCTCGGACTTTTGCATTTGACCTCACAGAAACAGTCAGTTGGGAACTAGTAGGGATAAGATTAAAGTGTATTTTCTTTTGATAGTCCAAAATAACACACTTGTGGAAAAAGTTACAATTGATTACAAATCATCAAAAAGAGGTAATACCATGAGGGGCAATATGTTATGGTGTCCATCCCCAATTCTGTTACTACTAAGTGGGCGATCTTGGCTAAGTTTCTAAAATTCACTTTGTCTCATCCATAAAATGGGATAATATTGTTGGTGAAGATTCAATGAGATAGGCATATAAAGTGCTCATCTGAGCTCATGGCCCATTCTAAGCACTCAGTAAGTGCCAACAACAACAGCAATAATAATAACAATAGCAGCTAATTGGCATCTATAACTTGGACCTGCAATGTAGTGTGTCTAGTCCAATGGAGAAATGCCTCTTCTCCTCACCAGTTGGGTATATAGCTCTTCAGAGTAGCTTCTCTGCCATCTCCCTGTAGCCTCTCCAGAGACCAAAGTTGTGGCCGGGAGTTAGCGAGGGTAAGGGAGTGGGGAGTGGGTGTGGTGGGGCAGAAGGGGTGAATGTGTGGCTCTATAGTTGAAGTTTGTAAGTCAGAAAGAACTGAGTGAGGGAGGAAGCATGCTGGGGTGCATGCTTCCCCAACTGGGGATCCTTCATCTAGGCAAGGGAAAAAAAGGCCAAGAAATGACTTTTTTAAAAAGTCATTTAAACATTTTTTAAAAGTCAACAGTGACTTTTTTAAAAAAGAGAAACCTTTTGGCCATTTTTTATCAAGTAATTTGATAAATGTTTAGCATTTTTTGTACATTTCTTAGTTTTTGTTGTTGTTTTACCATCTCAGGGGGTGCCTGCAAAAGGGAGATGTATTTCTAGATAGTGGGTATTCTTTGAGCTAATTAAATTGACCTTATGTCCGTTCTATAACATGTTTCAAATACTTAAATTAAAAATTTTTTAATTGAGATACAATTGACATATAACATTGTATTCGTTTTAGGTGTACAACATAATGATTTGGTATACATGCATATTGCTAAATAATCACCACTGGAAGTCTAGTTAACATCCATCACCTCACATAGTTACAATTTTGTTTTCTTGTGATGAGAGCTTCTCAGCAACTTTCAAATATACAATGTTACTAACTATAACTACTCTTACTCTCAAATACTTAAGTTTTGTTTCAGTTTGTTTAATTTAATCTTACCTTGTCCATGACCTTGTTTTCCTCCCCAGCCCTCTACTCCATTATGCCCTTGATAACATCTTGACTGGTTCCTTCTTCTCTTTTCAGAGTCTGACCCAGTCAGACCCAGTCTGACTGTGTAGAATGCATGGAGACCTCAGTATGTAAATGCTGCCTTAGCAGAAAGGCATACTATAAATCAGAAAGGCAAGCGTGAAAATACCTCCCCTGATTGTTTTCCAGTAGCACGTTATGCAACACTGAATAATTGCTGGGTATATTTGACAAATCAGGAATACAGTTCATTAGGGAGCTGGGGGACTCAAAAAGCAGGATGCCTTCAGGAAAATTTATGAGGGGATTACTGTGTGCAGCCACCAGTAAATAGGGCGCCAGGAATCTGAGCTGAACTGATGATCTTCCGCCTGAGTGGGACCTGTGTCCACTGAGCAAAACTTTCTTGAGTCCAAGTGACTTAGGGGAGAAATTGTGATAAAAAGAATGGATAAAAAAAGGAACATCCAGAATCTCTAGGGAATGGAACCAAATCCTTAAGAGACATATTATCTCTACTACATTCATGGTCAAAACAAAACAAAACAAAACAAAAAACCAGAACATGTCATTCACACAAGAAAACAAACCCTTGGAAAAGGATTCAGCCTCACTAGTAATCGTGGAAACTTAAAGCACAAAATCATGCAATGCCAGCGAAACTGGTAAAAGTACATTATAATTACAAAATCAAAATCTGGCAGGCTTTTGAGAAAGCTGTATTTTCTACTGACATAAATTAGTACAATATTTCTGGAAAGCGACATGGCAAAGTGTAGTGAGCCATGCGGACTGTCACATCCTTTGGCCTGATAAACATGTGTTTGAGACCATATCCTGGAGAAATAACTCAAAAAAAGAAAAATAAGGGAAAAGAAACCAGAAAAGAAACCCCCAAATACTTAAAAGTCATAAAGTAAAAAACTATGGTATAAAAATGAAATATAATATTACTATTAAGAATGATAAATTTGTATATTCTGAAAACAAATAGAAAAGTTGATATAAAATAATGCTAAGTGAAAAATAGTTTGGGCTCAAATCTTATGAACATTGACTATAGGTATATTTAAAAAATGCCCAAGCAACAATAAAGCTAAGAAGAGATGATTCAGTTTTGTTACATGGCAGGGTGAGAAGTGAATTTGAGTCTTCTGTTGCTTTGGTGTTGTGTTTAATCCCTCATTACAAAATTGGTTAAAAACACTGTTTTATAGGCTGCACTGTATGTTGATACTTATCGAGGACAGCAAAGAGGTAAATCCTTCCATCTCCATCTTGTGGTTTCTGACAGCTGCACAGATCGTAAACATGAGCTGGAATCACACAGAAACGGCATTCTGGGGCTGCACAAATTCCCTGCTGATTATACAGAGAGAGAACGTGTGATTACCAAGAGCCTTGAATGGCTGTAGGAGAAAATCATATCGGATTAGCTATCTGGTTGGCTCATCTGATGCCAGAGCTTTACCTCCCTCGGATCTGGTGCTTGCATTACTTGGGGTTTTTCTGAAGTGAGGGAGGCAAAGTGTTGGCTCCTTTCTCCCCTTGTAAGAATTTCCCCCTTCATTAAGCCAACACCACATTTCCCCATCATAGGCCTCCTTTTCCTTCTGGTCTGATCCTTCTTGCCCCACAAGCTCGGCATCCTCTGATGGTTATTTTTCCTCCTATCCACCTCTAACAGAAACAATAATCCTAATAAAATATAGTCACACATTTCCTCGAAGTAGCTAGATGTTCTTAATTAAGGGTTGAGACACAGACGTCATTTTATTTAATAGTGGCCGCTTTTCTTTTCGTCCTTACACACGTGTAAGCAGGCACTAAATTTCGTCGGTCTCTCCCATATTTGCTTCTTTGCAGCCGCAGAGATACCTGAATCTCTGTACTTTGACACAGAATTCTGCTTACCTCAGGCAGTTCTCAAAGTCAGAGAGGGTGGCGGGCCTCTTCAACCCCATCTGCTTTCACATGAAGATTAAATATGCGCGTGAGACCCAGAATGGAGAAATTCACGTTTCCATCCGCAGGTGCACAAGATGCTTCATTAGCGTGTGCTTCCCAAGCAGACGAGAGAACGGACAGAGACCTTCATGACTTTTTACCTGAGAAGTTGTTACAGAGTTCTCAGGCTGTTGTTTCTAAATTCTTCCTTCCCTCTCTTCCCTTTCTCATATTTTTTTCCTTTTTATTTCCTCCACAAATGAGAGGACTTTGAGATAATAAGGTAACACTTATTAAGCATGTGCTCTGCATCAGGCATACTTACATATATTAACCTATTTAATCTTCACAACCACCCTATGAGGTA